>NC_136497.1:116701911-116969411 GCF_053919585.1 Euprymna scolopes
ATAAAATGTTGCTTATTGTTATATATTGTATATAAAATTTTCTAGTATCTAAGTACTTAGCCAAGTTACTCTACGTATCTTCCTAACATTATTTTGCTTGAGAGTTCAACTTCTTCTAAACTCAATCATTTCTTTTATGAAATAACTATCATACGTTTTCCAGGAAAACAATGAACGTGGTTCCAAATCCTATCTGCATCTTAGCTATGCCAAATTTCTTTGTGTTCGTGGCATTAAGTGACCTTTATGGAGGGACACTTCTTAAAAACTAAAATACAGAGATGTGAATTTAATAAAAATTTATCATGCCTATTATACACTAATTCAAAGCGTTATATTTGTGATGATATTTATATATATATATAAATATATATATATATATATATATATAGAGAGAGAGAGAGAGAGAGCCAGTAGAGTTTAATTTCCTAGAAGTACATCCAATTAAACAACATGTGTCTACCAAAGAGTGCTCAATGAGTGAACAGAGCAGGTATATTGATCAGTTTTCGACGGTGATTCTTGGCCTGAAGACGTAATCCCCCAACGCGGGTGATTACAGAAACATGTATGCACATATGTAGCTATTAATGTTTGTATAAAAAATTATATATATATATATATATATATATATATATATATACATATGTATAACATGCGCCAGAATTATATGCAAATCGGTATTTTTGTTCTAATTCCGAGAGTTTTCAATGATTTGTTTTTAAATTAAGCATGTAATGTGGCAACACTAACACAAGCGCAGATCTAAAATCTGAAGCTAATGTGCACAGTAATAAACAATTGGCAGACATTTTGGTGATTTGAATTTTTTCAGCTTGCCAACTTTATATGCAAACCAATACTAAAATATGGTAAAGTGCTAAAAGATCATCAAAATATTTATTTTTTAAATATTGTAAATTGAGAACAACAATAATAAAGAACAAACAACTTAAATATGGTTTCATAGTACACTCAATATCTTATATAAATGAATTTTTTATTGACAAGAGCAAAAGCCTCTTGTCCATTGAAGATGTCCCATTTTTGATTTCATCTGATGTAGTGTATTTGGCAGCAGTCAAATTAGCATTCCAGAGGTCACCCTTGGAGTTGTACTGCCTTCCTCTGGAGTAAATATTTTGTTCCAAGATGCTCCACACATCTACGATGGGATTTAAATCTGGAGAACAGGCTGGCCATCGCACTATTTTCCCATGTCTGGTAAAAACACTCCACAAATATTCAGTGGATATCCTTGCATAATGCTACGGCAGATTATCATGCATGAATACCATCTTTTTCCGGAATGCCAAATTCTTCTTCTTGTGCCAGCGTTCCAAGTGCTCCTTAATGAAGTCACTGTAGAGTTTGGCAGTAATTTTCACTCCATCTGCGACTCTGAATGGTCCTACCAACTCATTGTCAATGATTTCAGCCAAGAACATCACACCTCCTTGTTGACGCCTGATCTTTTGTAGACGTAGACCTTCATTATGGTACCACCCTCCACTCCACCCATCGGATCAATCAAGGGTCGCTCAACACTCATCGGTGAACAAAACAGTTTTAAAATTCAACTTTATGTGCCCTCTTGCATACTCCATCCCCTTTTTCTTGTGGATATCCTTCAATTTATGGAGGATCTCTGGCTGTCCAAATTTTGCAATCGTCCTCAGTATACGGCAACGAGTTTATTTGGGCACATCAGGAACACCAGCTTTTTCAAAAACTCGTTTGCTAGTTTCAAGTGGGTTACGGCGAACTTCTTTCTTGATCTTGCTCATTGTTCGACGTGACAAATATAGTTTCTTAAGAATTTTCCCTTTAACAGAACTTCCGTTGCCAAGTTTAGGGTTGCCACACTATTTTTGATTGTACGATGATCACAGTGTAATTCCTTGGCAATTTCTATGGTGGAAATCTTATTATGGAGCCTTTGAACAATTTTAGACATTTCAGCTTGACTTAAAGCACCTTTTTGTCCCATCTTGCATAAAAAGTTGGCACGCTGAATAAAAGTGCAATCAGCAAATTGCTGCCGTTTGCTATCTATTGCACAGATCAGCTTCAAATTTAATAACTGCGCATCTGTTAGTGTTGCCGTATAACGTGCGCAGTTTCACAAAGTTTCATTAAATCTATCGATTTGCATATAATTCTGGTACGGGGTATATATATATATATATATATATATATATATATATATATATATATATATATTCTCTTAAATGAAATACAAAATTATATATACTTTTAATTATATCATTAATAGAAATTTCAAGAGAAAAAATATTTAATGATTTGCATTATTTCATATCACCTACATTTTTTAAATGTAGGCGCTATGAAATATATATATATATATACATATATATATATATATATATATATATATATACATACATACATAAACATAAATATATATATGTGTGAGTGTGTGGGTGTGCATATATATATATATAATTTACATATGTGTTTAATTTGCTCTGACAGAAAATATCGACAAAATTCTAGATAGCAACAGCCACATTATGTCATGAAAACAATCAGCCATTATTTATCGCCGTCTATGTTTATTTTCGTATGTCCATTTTATTGTTGTTTTCGATTTTTCTATATACAAGAGCCAAGACCAGAAATAATAATTCGATAATTTAGGATTCGTACTATTTCTTCTGAATACACTGCTAGTATGCAAGCATATACACTTTACACATTAAGATAACACGCAAAGCCAGGAAGCATTTAATATTTTTAGAGATAACTTGCCTGCCTACTATAAACTGTCTTAGAGTGTCTAAGGTCTTTTTTGTAGAGTTGTTTATAACAGGACATTAGCATGTATCTACTTTCCCGGCACAAGTATATATGTATATATATATATATATTAAAAATAACATATCATCAAGTTCAAATAAAAGTTTCTAGTTTGGCAATTTCACACGCCCTTATACAAAGATTAGTTCATCTTCTCTGGGTGATGCTGCTAATCGCAACAAAACTAAGCTTAATAATCAACCAGGATTTATGAAATTCTATCCTGAAATCTAATTAAACCGAACGACAACCCGTTTTTAGTGATGCATGAGGGTATCTAAAAATGGGTGAACATTATAAAAATCGTTTTTACTTAATTACTAATTCGGTGTGTGCCCGATGAAAATATGTTTATATATATATATATATATATATATATATATATATATATATATATATATTTATATTTGATAGAAGTAGGAATTATAGGTAACGTATCAGATAGCTATAAAGTAAGTAATATTAATTTAGATAGCATTATTCTGAATAATAGTATTATTAGTGAAAAAGTAGGATTAAAGTTAGAAGAAAAAAAAACAAAAATCTTCCATGTATGTATTGGATACCTAAAATGCACAAACATCCAGTTAGTGCTAGATTTATTGTAGGTTCTAAGACGTGCATAACTAAACCTTTAAGTAAAGCTATATCTAAAATATTTAAATTAATTATAAATCAAATAAATAATTTTCACCTGAAAAGAAAATTCTATAGTAATATAAATCTATTTTGGGTAGTAAATAATTCCCAACCAGTGAAAGAAAAATTAGATAAAATAAATTCCAGAGTAAAAACAAAATCTAGAGCTACTTATGATTTTAGTAGGCTATATACTAAAATTCCGCACGAAAAACTTGTAAAAGAATTCAATCATACTGTATTTTTAGCTTTTGAAGGTGAAAAAGGTAAATATATAGACTTTTCAAACTCTAAAGCTTTCTGGTGTAAAAATAACATTAGCAAAACGAGTGTCTCATAGGGTATTTTAAAAATACTATTAAGTCATCTTATTAAAGAACGCTATTTTCAAATAGGAAATAAAATATTACTCCAAACGATATGTATCCCAATGGGATTGGATCCTGCACCATTTTGGGCAAATTTGTATTTACATAGACCCGAGTATATATATATATATATATATATATATATATATATATATATATATATATATATATATATATATATATATATAATATATATACATATATATATATGTATAAGTATATATATATATATATATATATGTATAAGTATATATATATATATATATATATATATATATATATATATATATATATCATCACTATTAAACACGGATATATCTAAAACATATAACTTTCATGGGCGGAGGAGATTTATAGATGACCTTATATCTAAAAACCATAATGAGGAATTCAAAAGAAAATAAGCATCTTATATATCCAAACGAAATAAAATTGAATTGTGAACATAGAGGACAACATGCTACATTTCTGGATTTCGATATAAAAATTGAGGATGGGATTTTTCTTTATAAAGTATTTGATAAAAGAAACGCTTTCTCCTTTCAATTAGTACGTATGCCGCATAAATATAGCACCTGTTTTTATTTTTTTATGGAACGATTATGTCAGAGTTTTTGAAAATAGCTCGCGTTACTTTAAAATTAACAGATTTTATACCACCAGTTTTTAGCTTAGTAATAAGGATGATAAAACCAGGTGGGGATAAAAATAAAATATGTAAACAGTTGAATAAAGCATTTGTTCGGTATCCCGATGCTTGTAATCGTTTAAGATTGACCAGACTATATTAATAAAGAAAATTCAAAACTATATTAGCAATGTATAATAAATTTAAAAATAAAAAATAAATAAAAAAATAAAAAATAAAAAAATAAAAAATGTATGTATGTATAAATATTTTAACCTTTATATATTTAATTTTGAATAAATAAGAATGTAAATATACAAAATACTAATAATGGAGGTGATAAGTAGTTAAATGGATTAATCCTAATCTTATAAATACAAGATTTATACATTTAAAAATATCCATTTTTAATTTGGAAATTGCTGGATCACACAAGTAAGAAATTCATTTTTATAGCATGAAAAGGTCAGTAATTGCAATTAAGAATAGGAAATTAGATCAAATATTTGAACCATGTATACTTCCTAAGATTAAGAGAGGTGGTGTTTGATCAACACTGCTGGGGAGCAATGATGTAATATACTGTTTTGTTTTTTAATCCCCGAAACAGTGTTTCATGGTAAACAACTGATGATCCCTTAAAAATAAATTATTAGTATTATAGTAAATTCGAGAGCGAGTTTATGCAGTGATTGCAGGTGATTAAGTGACTTACAGGCTAGATGGTTTTCTAACGAATGATAAAAAAAATATTTTTTTTTGTATATTTTTAAAAGTTAAAAACTTCAAAGATATTAATGTATTCATTTATTTATAATTAAAAAAAAATAATCTACGGACACGCGTGTTTCGGAGCCCTAATCCTCATCAGCATAGCTTGACTGTTGGTAGGATTCGTTCGAACCTTGGACCGTATTTCAGTCCAGCGCCCTAATCCATTCCGCTATGATGCCAAAGAAGATTTACCGCTTGTTTTTTATCGTCCATCTGTTTAAGCGGTTTTGTTTTTGAATTTTTAAACGATATTAAGTTTAATGCCTCGGAGAATCAGTGTTTTTCTTAAAAAGTTGCCCATTTTTTATTTGGACATATTTTTTCCCATTTATTTTTTTTTTAAACAATAATCTACGGACACGTGATTTTCGGAGCCCTACTCCTCATCAACGTAGCTTGGCTGTTGGTAGGATTCGAATTTTGGATTTATGTATTTTTTTATTATTATTTTTATTATTATTATTATTATTATTATTATTATTATTATTATTATTATCATTATTATTATTATTATTATTATTATTATTATTATTATTATTATTATTATTATTGTTGGTGTTGTTGTTGTTGTTTTTGCTGATGTGGTTATTGCTAAATAGTTTTGCAATAAATAGGAATGCCCAAACTTGATTAACACATTTTGTACATTGGAAATATTTACTGAAGGTGCTTCCAATTTATAACATAATTTTATATGCATATATGTTCGTATATATATATATATATATATATATATATATATATATATATATATATATAGAGAGAGAGAGAGAGAGAGAGAGAGAGGAAGAGAGAATAAATGATAAAAACTATATTCCCAAATCCATGATATCGACCATTTTAGAATGCATTCATTTTAGTCAGTTTACTTTTACAATTCTTGACAGTATATGTTTCGTAGCGTAAAAGCAATCACTTGATTATTATATCAATCAGCGAATCTAACTTATCGGAGGAAATAGCAACAATCAATCCATCTGATATGATTAAAATGCGAAAATTGGAACAGAAACTGCAGATACATTTTATGTTTCCATTACGCCATTTTGAATTTTATCCAACAAGTCACTTAACCCAACTATTCGTACTAATCGTCTACAATAATTTATGAATCTTCTAACAAAATAGTATATTTAATAATTTTTAAATTTATTTATTCACAGTTGTGTATACATACTTATGAAAATAACATCCATAAATTATAAACTATTATACATGTTTACATATTCAGAACTAAACTAAACTAAACTACAAAGAAAAGCCATTGGTATTTACGGTTCGCATAAACAATCAATAGATTTGAATTGAAAATCGTACATAATTCAGTTCCGTTGACTAATATAATCAAGCTTATTATTATTATTATTATTATTATTATTATTCCTGTTATATGTCTTAGATTTATTCAATTAAACACCTATAATTTCTTTTAGATACGTTTTAAAATTTGCTGAAAACTTCTTTTTTATCATAATTGTAAATAATTTCGACTTATTTAATTTAATTGGGCTAGAGTTACCTCCCTTGGATCAAGGCTATGGATATCTTAACTTTTATTATATTTATTCTTTTTTTTCACGATCCATGCTATACACATTCCCAATCCATAGTCATCCATATTTTAGTAATAAGTAATTTATTATAGTGCACATGTCTTTAACCTACAACTTTTATTATACTTTACCCCACCATCCTTTGCACTTTGAATTTACTTTACCTTTAACTAATAATTAAGATGTAAAGAAAATGAATATATATATATATATATATATATATATATATATATTAAACATATATAGTTTATCTTAATAGATGTCCAATATATATATTTTATCATACCTATCACATTGATACTGTATACCGTAATGTATACCGACCCTCCATGGCTGACTGCGATAGCTTTCGTACATTCATATTTCATCTACCTCTGTAGTCCATGTTTAAAAAGGATGGTTCCTCTATGGAATCAGACCTGACTGAATGGTTAATTGTAGGCATAGACCGATTCCTATCATCTAAACAATTCCAACAAAAACTAACAGCCAGCGATGGGTCTCCCCAGAATGTGCTATTGCCATCACGCACAAAATCACTTTTTCCATAGCTACCAACGTAATAGATGCACTGAGACTAAAGCTGCTTCCAGGAACGCCAGCAACCACTGTAAAAGAGTAATAAAATACAAGAGAGCTATATGCTCACTCTGTTAAATCCAAAGTAGCTGATCATCGGCTTGGTTCCCACCAGTTTTGGCAAATAACAAATAGGACCCTGAACAGAAGTGTGCGTTCTATCCCAACCATTATCAACGGACCAGATGTCATCTCGTCAGCTTCAGACAATGCCAAACTATTTGCCAAGAACTTTGCAGCTAATTCTAGCCTATGCGACCAAGACCATCACCTCCCCATATTTCCTCCTATAACACAGAACACGCTAGGTAACATACAAATATATGTGCATGATAATAAAGAACCTTTATTTCAGTAAAGAAACTGGCCCTGACGGAATCTCAATTATAGTGTTAAAAAAGCTTAAACCAGAACTTGCTCCCATACTAACGAAACTGTTTAAGCGTTGCCTTAAGAAGTGCTTTCCAACACCCTGGAAAACCTCGTCAGTATGCCTTGTATTTAAGAACTCAGGTGAAAAGTAGTCTCCCTCTCAGTACAGACCAATAAGTCTACTGTGTATCATTAGTAAGTTGTTGAAATCCATATTAAATCGAGAAATAGCCAACAACCCCAGCAGAAATAACCGTCTTAGTGACAAGCAATATAACTTCCGTTCTACAAGATCTACAGCAGAGGTGCTAACGGTTACATCTCATAAGATTAGTGAATCTCTTGACAAAGGCTTCCTTTCTAGGGCAATTGCTCTTGACATATCAAAGACATTCGACAATGTATGGCATAAAGGCGTACTTCACAAGATTCCCAGCTACGGTATAACTGGAAATATTCTCTCTATCATTAAATAATTTCTCTCTGAAAGGCTCATAAGAGTTAACATCTATGCTGATGAAACGACCATCTCCGGCAACGCATCAATGGCTGTAAATGACAAAGTTCTCTCTGATTCTCTCCCGTGATCTCGAATGAGTGGTTCAGTTGGGGATGACGTGGCTGGTTACCTTTAATGCATCTTAAACCAAACTCCTCTCATCAACGCTCTGATCCACATCTGGCATCAAGTGAAATGGATGGCTCTCGTCTAGAAGAAGTCCCATGTTTTGACAAGATTCACTCCTGATCTGAAATGAACAAGTGCATCAAGTCTGTTGCCAAGGTTGCTGGAAAGATGGTGGGATCCTTCTACCGCTCCAGAAGGTATTTCACTACTGATTCAATTCTCTATCTATATAAAAGCCAAATACGTCCAAGGCTGGAATACTTCTGCCATATCTGGGCAGGAGCTGCTAAAAAAGCCTATCCTGCCTTGACAGACTACAAAATAGAGTTCGAGGCTTAGTGGGGATGCCTTTTTCTCTTCCCTGCAACTTTTCTCCCACAGAAGAGACGTTGCAAGCCTATCTTTGTTTTATTGTAATTTCCATTTCAGATGCTCGTCTGAACTCAAATCTCTGGCCTACCTTCGCCAATTTTTTATGAAAAACACCCGTCTAGCTGAATCCATTGTCAAAAATGTTCCCCTCTCTTTATCAATGCCTAAATTAAAACGTAGATTCCATGAACAAAGCTTCTTTCTTAGAACTGCACGCATGTGGAAGTCTTTATATATCTGCCTGCTTCCCACCTGACTATAACCTGGATTTCTTCAAGTCCAACGTAAACAAATTCATGATGAACCGCCCCTTTAAGTAGACACTTTAAGAAATCTCCACACTAACGTACGGTTCTTACAATAACCCTTATCCCTGAGTGGCTTCCGGGCCTTGAGAATTGGTGACCACCTTGAAAAAAATATATATTTATATTCATCCTAACAATTAGCCCATTTAGCTCATTTATTTTAACCCACTTAGCACTCAAATAATAATCACTTTCTTACAGCATATACATTTTACTTTTAGATATATATTTGTAATCTGATTACCATGAATATATATAATATTATTATTACTGATTTGCTTTTCCAATTCATAAATTACCTTACTTAACTTCAACATTTATAAACATTACCATTTAATTAGATGTTATAATATCATGATCCATTACTATTCCATATACTAATTTAATATATAATTTTGCCTTCGCACCTAAGTGCATATTATAGATATACGCACTTTTAATTACTCTACAATTAAGTACTATAGTATGTGAAATATATACATATACTCCCTTTCAGTGTTCATATTAAATATTAACTTATCTATATTTTGCTATTCAATAGGCTATCATTATCTAAATAAAATTAGCTTCATCAATTAGTTTATAAAGTTTTATAATCTGTCGCCTCTGTCGAAAGTTTTAGGCCGTCATGTAAACATACATACATCTATACATACATATATTTATATGTTGGTAACAAAGTTTTTCGACCCTAATGGATTAAAAAGCTGGCCCTATCTCTGAATACCCTTTGTGTAAAATTTCAAATGTTTAAACCATAAATTGTCTGAGTAATTTGGTAGAGACCGCAGGGATCAATTTGTTTAAATTTGCCCCCTATTATGACCCCTTAACATTTATGGTTTTTGGCTCAAATCAAGTTATTAAGTAAGATCCATGGCCAAGGAACCTATATCTACAACTTCAAGTGTTTATACCTAAAATTGTCGGAAGAGTTTGGGAGAGTTCTCAAAGGGCAAATCGTTGAACTTTGACCCATTAACAGCCAAAATTCTGCCCGAAAATTGATTACAAAAGGTTTCCCAAATCTCAGTACACTGTGCATCAAATTTCGAGTCCGTAGACTGAAAATTGACAGAGTTACTGCGAAGGAAAATGTATACACACACACACTCAGAAACACACAGACACGTTCACGTTTAAAGATATATAGACTATATTTATATGAAGTATTTGTCTCTATAGATAAAATACTTTAAATTATCCTATTATGATAGTTTCCTATGTTGTTTTTTTTAATTTATTATCGGAATCATGTTTTATTTAAACCGATTGGTTCGATATGAAATCTAATCAAACCAATTATAAATTAGTATTATAGAATGTAATTTTTTATATAAGATTTTTAATCATATAATATAGTACAACATATAAATTCATATTTTTTCCTTTTTATTTTTTTGTTTAAATTACTATAATTAATTGTTATATTTAATTTAGATTTAATTCTTTACCTAAACTTAATTATTACTTTATTTTTATTATTTTCATTTTTATTCTTAACCTTATATATATATATATATATATATATATATATATATATATATATATATATATATATATATATATATATCCTAATAAATCAAAACTAACTTTAATTGCTAATTTCGGTAGTTAAATTTCAATTTAATGATTTTACTATTCAGGTTTAGTCGAGATAATGAATACTTTGATTTATGTAAACAGATTTTAATTACTTCCTGGTGTTTGTTAAGAAGGTCTTCTTTGTATATTATTAAATGTTACGATTCAAGATTGCAAATATATATATATATATATATATATATATATATATATATATATATATATATATATATATATATATAACGCCAGGAAGTAATTAAAAACCCGTTTACGTAAATCAAAGTATGCATTATCTCGATTAAACGTGATTAGTAAAATCATTAAATTGAAATTTAAATACCGAACATTAAAGTACGTACACACACACACATACACACACACACACATATATATATATATATTAATATATATGCGTGTGTATACGTATATGTACGTACGAATATATATGAATGTGCATGTATGTTCCTTGTAATAGAAAGATTTTTATGTTTTTATACATGTTCATTTTGTCTTTATCTCTATACTGTTATGCTTATCTATCCTTTTACCCTGCTTTCAGTTTCCAAGTTTCTATTTGATTTTTCTCTCGCCATATTTTCTCCTGTTTTATTATTTTCATAAATCGATTCCTCTCGGCATTTCTTATAATTCGCCCTCTGTGTGGGTAAACTGCCTTTCCTCTCACCATGTATATGCTTCTGTTGTTGAAAAGACTACCGTTACAAGAAAGCAAGCAAGATACATTAAGCTTGCATTGAATTAGGTAAGCTCAGGCATTTAAAAGTTACGTGCACTTAAAGAATACGTAGCTAGTTATAATCAGTCACGATGAAATTACTATTACAATCAAATTGATTCAAAGGCCGACGAGCTTTCCAGTATCAGAAAAAAAAGAGGCACACTTAGGCAACAGTTTATCCAATTGATTTTCTGGATCGCAGCCTTGGCTTGATTTCAAAGCAGCAGTTCTTTTTTCTGCACACGCCTCATCAGCGCTTTTTGTCAATGTCCGCTTATCCGTATTACAGTTTATTTGTTCTTATGCGGTTTTATTGTTATTTGTTGGCCATTATCATTATTATCGATTGAACTCATTATTTTAATTGCACTGCTCTCTGGCGCTATGTTTTCGAGCATTCATTTATACACACATACACACACAAACACACACACACACATATATATATATATATATATTAAAATTTAGTAGATTTATATGTTTAGATATTTATACCCATAGGATTCGCCTTAAGCAAGAGTACATATAATTATATATTAAAAACAAAGATGCTAGGCACATAAGGATATATAAGCGCTATTTATATGAATGAAAAATGCGGTGGAAATATTTACTGTAAGAATGTAAATATCTCTGGTCTTGTAATTTTACATAAATATGTATTTGCCAATCACCATATATTACTACATTAGCAGTCTACTTTTGGGCATTTGTTAACGATTTTTTGGGGATCTTAAAACTTTATTGTATGCCGATTACATTTACTTAGAAATAAAAGTATTATAAACATCGTATTCACAATTCATTAAATAATAATTCTTCTCAAATGGTTATTGGGAGAATTTTCACCTGAAATGATATTTTGATTAACGACCAACTAAATATCGTATGATAATAAACATAAATAATCACTAATAATTTAATAGACCAATTTAACGTTAGTCTATTGTGCGTATACAAATATTTTATAGAGAGTAATATAATGCAGATGTGTAAGAATATATAGTGACTAAAGCAAATTACAACAAGGAGGTTCTAGAATTATATGTTTCTAATACAATATATACATATATATATATATATAAAGTAATTGCGTTCGTGTGTGCTTGTCTATGTGTCCAACTCCCTATGATCAAAGAGATATAAAAAGGCTATAGTGTGTGTACACACCTCCTGGTCAAGAAATATTAATGTCCATTGTACAATACTTCTGTCAAAAGAGACATTTATTTTATGTGTAACTTCTAGAAATAGCATTCTTCACATCACATATGCATCGACTGAGTTATGGTTATTAGCATATCACGTTAAATTAAATCATTTTAAATAATTAGCTCGATTCTATTACTTATTCGACATAATAGTCTCGTTAATACTGTACTATAAAAAATAGAATTTAAAATGCAATTATTTAGTTTTTTTTCATTTCAATTTATATTTTATTTAACTTAAATTTACTTATTGTTATCGTAATTTTCATACCAGAAAACCAAGGGGAATAACTGTGATAGTTTAGTTCTTTCAGCACGTTATTAAATATTTTCTATAATAGATGTGTTTTCATTTCGAAATATTCTTCTAAGTTGAATTATTATTTTCATTTTTGATTTGGAGGTACTTTCTTTCGCTTATTCTTAAGTATTAAGTAACCTTTTGGTACTCATGCAGAGAGAGAGAGAGTCCACCCGGCTTTCTCTGGAACATGACGCCAACAGCCGGAGTAAACCGAGCGTCGCTGAGGAAATTAAGCCGAGCGTTGCCGATGAAAGCATAACAACAACAGAAAACCTACCTTAAATTTGAAATTTTATTAACGAATAACTTTATTAACGAATAATAAAGAAACATTTTATAATAATATTTTTTGTTTTGCTATATATATATATATATATATATATATATATATATATATATATATATATATATATATATATGGTACTCATGCAGAGACTGATCTGTGCTGAAATAATAACGTTATTATTTACAAAATTCATTCTTTACATGGGGAGGGGAGGGGAGGGTATTTCGTACCTAGTATGTACTTTCACCTTACAAGTGAACAAAATAAAACATATCATCAAACTTTAATTAAACGTGGACATACGATTTAAAATAGCGCGGATCACTCTCTGCATTAGCACCATATATTTTTTAGATAAATAATGTTAAAGATTTTTTGGTCAATGTCAAGATTCTTTCCAACTCCTCAAAAATCTTTAAAATGACAGCTTTTATAAGTTTTCGGTGTTTTTTTGTTTTTTTTACAAGGTGGGCACGACTTATCAAGACCATTAGGGGATAAGGGTATTTGCGTATACAGTACGTCAATGTTGAGATTTTATAAAGTGTCTACTTCAGAGGGCGGTTCATCAGGAATTTGTTATGTTGGACTTAAATAAATAAAGTTGTAGTCAGATGGGAAACAGGCAGACGGAACAGAGTTCCACAGGCGTGCACTTCTAAGAAGCTTTGTTCATGGAAGCTACGTGTTGGTTTTGGCACAGATAAAGAGTGGGGAAAATATTTGACAGTGGTTTCAGCTAGACGGGTTTTTTTCAGGAAAGATAGGCGAGGGGAGACCAGGGATTGAAGATCAGTCGAGCACCTGCCATAGAAGTAACGATAAAACAAAGGCTCGCAACGTCTCCTCTATGGTGCTGAAAATGAATATCACATTTAAATTTGGGGCATGATATGAAGAAATTACTTTTTCAAAAAGTGGGGGATCACTGTCCTATATAAATTTGACGTAAAATGAGCAATCACTTTCTGGCCACCTTATAATTTCTTAATATCCAAAAACAAATTTAACTGTGATTTTCGTTTTTAGTACCCCCAAAAACCTGCGCTGTTTTTTTTAAACTAAGAGATTCGTTCATTTTTTTATAAGTTAGGACGCCAATCTAATAATGCCGTCAGTAAGGTTACATGAGCGTTCTTTAAGGTGGGTATTCAATTATAGAACTTATATAGTCGTTAACAAGTGCTTCTGTAATTGAATGGACCGTTTTTCTGTAAGTAGCCTGTCGACATTAATCAATATACCATTAGAGCACAATCGTTTAATATTTCACAGAAATTCTGTTTATATTTAGGGGGCTCCACCCCCTAATGTAAATTGAATTTTTGTGAAATATTTAACTGCTGAAGCACCTGTTAACAACACTACACGTTGTATAATAAAAAAAGCATGTTTTTGTAAACTACTTGACAGCATTAATAGCGTCCTAAATTATGAGATTAAAAAAATGAACGAATCTTAGTATAAAAAAAAAACAGCGCCGGTTTTCGGTGATGCTGAAAACGAATATAAGTTAAATTTGTTTTGATACGAAAAACTTTCTACGTGGCCAGAAGGTGGGTGCCCATTTTACGTTAAATTTATATAGGAAAGTGATCCCCACTTTTTGAAAATAATTCTTTATATTATAAAAACTACTTATCTGCCCCAAACTTAAATATGGTATTCGTTTTCAGCACAAACGAAAACCTTTAAAAATGTTTTTTAAGAGTTAGAAAGAAACTTGCCATTGACCTATTTTTTTGTTCGAGAAAAGCTTCAAAGGTAAGTCAAATAAACACTTTTGTTTGTAAAGATTTTTTCTCAAGAAAAATTAAAAAAAAAAGAGTCTCTTTGTTTTTGGGGTGTTACTTTTATTCCCCCCTCCCAATTAAAAACTTGAAAACTAGAAAACATGAAAGAAAACTGGGTGGGATAAATCTTTGTTCTTTTTCATATTAAAACAGATATTGTTGTTGTTTCCTCAGACCTTTGTTTTATTAACGGTGTGTGTGCGTAAATCGTATTCCGCATTCCCGCTGGAGGTCTTTCTGTGTTGCTCGCTCAAACACCCACAATGGCAATTGTAGGCCTAGACTTGGCAAAAGAATAGGTACCATTCTGGATGATGTAAAGGTTCGGCATGTGGTAGCCTGATACCTCCAGGCATAGACATCGCTTACGATTCCTTTTCCGCATGATGCACAAGTTTTCGTCCGTGCCAGTAATTTTTTTCTTGACAAAAGTCGAGGACTCCAGTTGGTGTTTCCAGCTGTTCACTTAAGGCTGTTGAATTCACGTTTCTCTTGTTTTTTTTCTGACGGTAAAGTACGAAATAGTTTTTTACTAATTTATTTTTTTCTTCCTCTTCCAACTTCTCATCTGCTGCTTTATATTTTCAACTCGCGCGAACACGCGTTGCGTTGAAAACCATCGCACTACATTGTCATTTGTTCAGTTTTATGTTTTGTCAGAAGACTTAATTTTCTCGGCGACGCTCGGCTTAATCCGGCTATTGACGTCATGTTCAGGAGAAAGCCGGGCGTGCGCTGAGTTACGTCTGAATCACTCTCTGTATGAGTGCAAACCATTTTTATTTGGTATCGTTGAGGCATCCGGGTTTTTTTCACTGTATTTAGTAGTTTTACGCCGAAATAATTCATCGTTCTCTTTATAATTGTTTATTTTTGTAAAAAGAAAATTACAGCTATTGAACTATAAGTGTTTTATTAGCCATACTTATAGGAAAATGTGCACTAAACAGATAGCATATTACTTAAAGTTAAGTTCAAATTTGAATTTAAACGCGACAAAAACCATTTGGGACGCTGAAAACGTACATAATAAGACAATACGTCGTAAAATGCTCTTATGGTTGTCAGCGGGTTAATGTAGGTTTATTTGTAAGAAAATCGCGTTAAAATAACTTAAACGTAATACGGAAATGAACGAACTAAAAAAAATGCAGAAAGTATTAACAATTTTTTATTTGGATAATTTAAACAAACCCCATTGGGACGCTGAAAACGTACACAGTAAAACAATACGTTTTCAACGGGTTAAAGTTGATTTATTTGTGAGAAAATTGTGACAGTATAGTTGCAAAACATCCCCCCTTCCCGTGTTAAATAATAATTTCTAAATAATAGCTCTAATATTTAAATGCACAGGTCAAATTCTGCAAATGTAGCGATTTATGTTTATTTGTTTACGCTGTTAGGCGTTTATGTTTATGTAACCGCAACCGGAAGTCGTAAACCAGATGTTGGGTAACAATAACTGTTACAAGGGCATTTGAGTTTTATAATTATATAGATTTAATATAATTTTTTTTTTTTACCATATATGATATCATATACTTTGCTATGGTATAATTATTACCATGAATCTGTATTTTTTTAGTTTCCCGACCCATTGACATTCACCTTTGAATTGTCGACTTTTAAAGGGTTTTGGTGACGCTGAGAACGAATATTACATTTATTTCTTGCGCAAACGAGTAGTTATTCATATTTAAAGATTTTTAGTATCCAACGTAATCACTACAGTTTGGCAAGCAGGATGGCCGCCCGTACATTTACTAAAAAACACCCAAAAGAGCCAAACGAGCCAATAAAATGATCCCAGGCGTCCTGTCACTTTCTCATGATTGGAAAAATACTTAATTTATGATAAAAAAAGGACAGTTATTATCGTTTTTTGACACAGACCGATTTATTTCTTCTGAAATCAAATCTGATAATCAAACCTTTAAAATTTATAATCAAATCTTTAAAATTTACCGTTTGCATGATATGAACTCCTGCACCCTGGGACTTTTTAAGAAATGTTAGTTTCAATAAAGTGGGGGATCACTTTTCTATGATAATTTAACCTCACATGAGCACCCATTCTCAAAAAAACACATTTTGTTTATATTTGGGCGGGGGATGTCGGCGGCGGCCGGGGGGATGATGGAGTGTTGTTGTAATTGTACTATCTAGAAATGTTTCCTGTGAAGGTGTGTTTTGCAATGAGCATAAATAAAAGAGACAAGGTCAGATGTTCAAAACCATCTGCGTAGACCTGTCATCAGACTCCATAAGCCGGTCTGAAAGTTCAGAAAAACTCTACATTTTGGCTCCGAATCAAAGAATCAAAAATGTAGTTTACCACGAGGCTCTTCAATGAAAAGTTTTCAAAAAGGATATGATGAAAAACTGATATGATCTGATTGTGGTACGTTTTCTGTATTCAATGTGTTAGAAAAGATTTAAGCATCGAGTTGAAATTTACTTTCCTCTTACAACATCCACTTACTGGAAAGGTGCCCACAATTCGCGTCCTAAGTGTGCAGAAAAGTCCCGTGCAATGCGTCGGTATCTTTATTAGTATATATATATATATATATATATATATATATATATATATATATATATATATATGTGTGTGTGTGTGTGTGTGTGTGTGTGTGTGTGTGGTTTATAGTTTTATCGCAGTACATTCTTTTCTTACTTGCCTCGGTGTGCTTTTAGGCTATCTAACTTATGATATTAAAATAATTGCCTTCATACGATGTGTGTTCAACTTCAATCCAACCGTGCGTTTCCTATTGGCTATGTTTTATTTCTGTGTTTTCTTTATAGTATTTATCTACAGATTTTGTATAATTATCAAGGTAGAAAACATCTCATATGCCACTATTATTTATTTCTATAACCGATGTATGGCGTCTGCTTGTCATATTTAATGGAACAATCGTTCTCCCATTCTTCTGTGAATGTGACAAAAATGTGGAATTCAATTTGGTTCTCTAAATGGATTATTTATTCAGTGATTTATTGCGGACTATTATCCTGATATTTTAGTTGTTGTTTCACGACGTTTCCGCCAACTATTCTACGGGCCTTTGTAAGTATTCAAATTGATTAAATAATATTCTAAAATGACTCCAATAAAATGTGCTTCGAGGAATTATTGCATTTGAGGCCCTCAATTTATATTATCGCTACTAATTAGACAAACTGTAAACTCTCAGCTTTACCTTTGGACCTTAATTTAAAACATTTCCTTGTGTTAAAGTTGCAAATGTGTTTTGCTAAGATAAATATAAATTCAAATATATCTCATTTAGATTTATTTAACAAAAGTGGTAATTCTTATGATAATTACGTTTACGATAAAAGAAAAAATACATAGTTTATAATTATATTGCAGTATTTGTAAAATATATCTCATAAACGTTTCTGATTATCTCCTCCTGATAACAAAGTAAAAAAAAATCGTGAATGTTTAATACCAAGAAAGTGCAGCTCATAAAACATGCATATTCAATTAGTGATAAATAAAAATCGCTACGGTAAAGATATTTCTAGTCTTGTATGTAGGAATGCATGCTAATATTGGATGACGCACTCCGATCAATGATTGAATTTATTCCAAATTTTGATATCAAAATTCAACAAATTATAATATTCGCCAAAATTCAATAAATAATTCTATTCGCGTTCATCGTAATCGAGAATTTAAATGAATTAAATTCATCCGCGTCTAATTCATGTAATTGTTTAAACAACAGTTGTCTGGATATAATGTAAAATATTACCCCATTATTGAATGCCATGTGAATATTTACAAAATATTGGTTTTTACATTCTTATTTTTTTTTAGTTATACGGTTTCTCCGTAGTTTCAGTCTTCTTACATTTAATATTTTATAAACATATGGAAGATACTTCTCATAGGACAATTTGAAAAAGATCTGTCACAAGCGAATATAGACTAAACATGCAGTACCATGTCATGACTGTGTAGTGAATTGTCATCATACAGATAAATCTACTATTTGTGAACAATGAAATGGAGGTAACTAAATCCAAATCATGTTCAATCGTCCGTTCTAATAAGAACATCGCTTCGCCCACGTAATGCGTTCTTCGTCTTACTGCTTTATAATTAATATGCACACTAAGTTTTGTCTTTGCACGTACTGATGCCGTAGATAGACCAGAATATTCGAAAATGTTTTAATTATAAATATTAGTACCGTTTCGCGGGTAGCACAAATAAGAAATGTCTTTTTCTAGCATCTAGATTTATCATAAGATATAAAAAAAATTATTGTGGATTACGCCCGATCTGGAATTAACGCACGTGCACGACTAGTCTTTCCTCGAATTTCTTTATTACTTAGAAACTATGAACATTTTACTTCTGAATTTTCTTCTTAATCCTGATACATGATTTATTTTGATCTGTTACGACAAAATATTTATTATATATTTCTGGATATTCTCCAACCATATGAACTTGAATTGCACACTGATAAACATTATTATAAATAACATTATAATAGACTGAGTTAGTCAATGCTTTCCCTCCGTATCTATTATTTACTGTCGTAAATAAAAATCAGTTTTTCATACATGTGAACAAGAGAGTTTGATATAGTTGCTATTTGTTGGTGTTTTTCTTGACTAATGCACTATATTGTATTTTAAGTATACAAGATTTAATGTTATTTTGATATATATTAAATGCCATATATGTTCCTATTTATAAATAGGTGGACCTTTTAGAAAATGTAACGCTAAATCAACACACAAGCGATATCGATTGTAAGGTCTCACTATTTATTTTTTAAATACCAAACCGTATACATGAGATTAAAAAAAACAATATTAGGTGATGACTTCTCTATATCTTGCTCATCACGAAAGATGCCAACAATTGAAGACACATCTTACATTGACGCAACAAAATATGCCATTGTATTCATCAGCATAGAGTTTAGATATCCAAAAGCAAGGTCATATGCGTCCAATTTTGTAGGAAAATAAAAAACACTTTGACCCACAGCTACAAACTAGATAAACAATTAATGCCAGTACTACAACATACTAATTTTTTAGGCATCATTTTGAAATAAAAAAAATGAACTTCCAGAGACACATTAAAAACTAAAAACAAAAATGCTTAAAAGCAATAAACATCTAAATAAAATGCCCAATTAGATAGGGGAGCAGACCAGGTTAAATGCTTCAAATATAACACATACATGTCAGATCCAACGTAAGCGATGGATGTGTCATATACAACTCCATTCACAAACCCTACGAAAAGAAAACTTTTAACCACACAGAACCTAAGTTTGAGACTTAACCCAGGAGCCTATAAAACCTCACTAATAGAAAGCCTGCATGTAGAAGCCCATTAATCACCCGTACATTTAAGATGCGAAAAGCTTGCTTTGCATAATGCAACGACTTTGTAAAGCAATACCAAAAACCCCAACAAACGAAACTACCTGCAATCTACGACTTACAAACTTATACAAAAGAAAAATCCAAAAGGATGCCCCCTTTTGAAAGAATGATATAAATAATACTTCAAATCAATAAAAAACTAAACAACATAATTACCCAAAATATAAATGACAGACCTCCATAAACATTTAATACACCAACTAAATATAAGGAAAACATACAAAGTATTAATAAACAAAAGCGACTTTGGAAAACACAGAAAATTACGCAGAATACAGCGATGGGTTGAACACCATAAATGAAACAGGCGTAGAATAAACACATGGGAAAAGTCAGTACCAAATACGACTTCCCATTGGTACTTTTGTGTATGCGAAAATAATTAACATGAACACGGAAAGTAAAGGTATACAATGATACATTAGGAAGAAAAGTTATATATATATATATATATATATATATATATATATATATATATATATATATATATATATATTTACATGTCTTCAGATATACTTCAGTTGGAGATATTCCGGCAGGTGGCGTGTTGCATGTCTTACTGGAGGCAATATAGGCGTCTTGCCTATTTGGCGGTTGGTTGCCGAACTCCTTCGGTATTGGTGATTAATACTTTATATATCTCACTCATATGTTAATTAGTGGGCGTCTCCACAACAGATACTTCAACATATACAGCAGGATAATTAGCCATCAATATGGAACTCAAATACATCAAAGACAACAACAAACAACGGTTCTTCATATATACAGATGTCCTTCCCTGTATAATGTGCCTTTAAGAGGAACACATAAACACTTTTTCATCACAAAATTTATACAGAAATATCACAGAATTACCGAAGGTGAAATAATTGTAATAGCCTGGATGCCTAGCCATGAAATGAAAAGGCATAGAAAATGGCTATAGAATCCACAAACCACAACTCAAAGATATCAAAATACTGCAGCCATACTTAAAAAGTATAATTAATTAATATCATTTCTTTCTGATAGGTTCATAAGAGTAGTAGTTGAGGGGCAAAAATCAGAAGCTCACAGTATTAATGCCGGTGTCCCTCAGGGGTCCATCCTGGGCCCAACTCTTTTCCTGATCTACATTAATGATCTTCCAAATCACATCCTTACATCATTTGTAGACATTTATGCTGACGACACTCCCATTTATGGTAGCACATCTAAGACAGTAAACGACCAAGTTCTCTCTGATTCTCTCTCCTCTGATCTTGAGCACGTAGTACAATGGGGAAAGGAGTGGCTGGTTACTTTTAATGCATCTAAAACCAAGCTTCTCTCCTTACATCATCAACATTCTAATCCACATTTGGCATCAATTGAAATGAATAGCTCTCGTCTTTTGGAGGCCTCAAGTTTTGACAAGCTTCTGGGCTTGACCATTACTCCTGATCTTAAATGGAACACGTATATCAAATCTGTTGCCAAGGCCGCTGGGAAAATGGTGGGATCTTTCTATCGATCCGGTAAATATCTCACTGCTGATGCTATTCTCTATCTATATAAGAGCCAGGTACGTCCAAGGATGGAATACTGTTGCCACATCTGGGCAGGAGCTGCTAGAAAGGACTTGCCCTGCCTTGATAGAGTTCAAAATAAACTTCGTAGCCTCGTAGATGTCCTTTTCTCCTCCTTGCAACCTCTATCCCACAGAAGAGATGTTGCGAGTTTGTCTCTGATGTATCGTTATTTTCATGGAAAGTGTTCGACTGAGCTTAAATCTATGGTCCCCCCTCGCCAAACTTTCACAAGAAACACTCGTCTAGCTGTAAACACTATCAATAATTCCCCCCACTCTTTATCTGTCCCTAAACCTAAACGTAGATTCCATGAACAAAGCCTCTTTCTTAGAACTGCACGCCTGTGGAATTGTCTTCCGTTTTCCTGCTTTCCGGCTGACTACAATATGGTTGTGTTCAAGTATAAAGTAAGTAAGTTCTTGATGAGCCGTTCCATATAAGTTATCAAATTTACCAAATTTTCATTACTAATGATTACTATATTGTCCATTTTCTACTGTACACTCTTTAACCCTTATCCTTGAGTGGCCTCTGGGCCTTGATAATGTGGTGATGCCTTTGTAAAAAAAATAGAAATAGAATAAATGCACAAAGAACAAATTGTATGGGCATACATCAAGAATCAGAAGTGAAAACAAAGTGTTTTGTACTGAACCGAATACGAATCGGACACACAAACTAACTCAATCTTACTTTACATAATGCAATCGAAAGATAACACACATTTTATGACAGAATGTAGAATACATAAACACACCCAGAAGAAATATTGTGAAACAGCAAGCATTGGGTGTTCCAAGAAGTGAACCTCAACAAAATGTAAAGTACTTGAAATAAACCAAGTGACATTTTTCTTTAGAAATAAAAACACTTTTTTTTTTACATCTGAAAACAAACTGTTCGGGAAATATTAAGGATCTTGTTTCTAAAAATAAACTTTTCAATAAATTTAAAACATCATTACGGGAAAGTGAAAACTTCCATGACAACAGACATTTTCTTGTCATTAAATGACCGCTAGAGGTTTAAATGTCATTAAGCAAACACAATCACTCACTCATAATCTCAATAATTAATATGGCGAACGATGCCTAGTCATCGACCATTACTACTCAGGCAATATTGAAAATTCCACTGTCTTGTCTCACGATCCATCATTATGGTTTGCCCACCTGGAAGCACAATTATTTACGCAGAGCATGCATAGAGAATAAACCAAATTGAACCGTGTCATTGGTTCATTAACTCAGAAAATATTAGCTGACGTCCGTGATTTAATAATTGTTTCTTTTGGATAAATAAGATAGATTTGAATTAATAAAAAATAGAATCAGACTCTCAATAGAAATACGTTAGTCAACTGCTCCTCGAGAAAAAAAAAAGATGACCTGAAACCTTCCTAACTCCTAAAAAGGATAAACAGTTTATGGTAGAGAACCCACTCCAGCCTGACATTAAAACACGTTTTATTAATCAATTACTGTCAAATTCTCAAATAATATAAACGTCGCTACGGAAACCACTTCAGCTGAAGGTTTGGCTGACTCGGCCGACAAAATATTCGAAATAACAACTAATATAGCACCGTTTGATTAGGCTCAAGACTTAACCACTTCTATTCATCCATTTACGGAGGACGACACTGATACATATTAATATAATCTAAAATAGAATATCCAGAACGTTTTCAAGACCAGAGCAATTGATTGCCGAAATTTGATTTGAACATAATTATTGTCAATATCGTGCGAACAATAAGGAGATATGTGGAAATCATAAAAATAATATTCATCTTTGTAGTTCCCATTTTCTTTCAGGAGAAAAGCCTTTTAATCCGAACACCCTGTCTGTTCCCTAATCCTATTAATACATCGAGAAACGTTGCAGCCACGCAGTAGGAGCGACTGAGAATCCTGGCGTGTCACACCATTTATGTTAAAGATTATACCACTGGTATCCGTTTCCGCGTTGATACCGGTCCTGAAGTAAGCATTTTTCCTTATTAATTATTCCTAATATATTGATTAAAGAAAAGCGAAACCCAATTCCATTTCATGTACTAACTGAAAACTATACAATAATATCTCGACTGTTAGAGAAAATTATAAAACCCTGAATTAAGGATTCTGACACAATCCCCAATGGCTATTCATCGTTGCTTAACTCTCAGTTTTGATTTTGGGGGCATATTTTTTATTCACTTTTGCATGCTTGTCGAACTTAAACAAGGAAGATAAATCGCCAATAATGCAGGACTAAAACGAAGTAAAAATTAATAAACGAAGTAAAATTAATAATTAGTAAGTAAAATTAATAATTCGACAAAAATATGTTTTATCAATTTAAATACGTAATCCAATATCCGCAAGAAATTTCCAAACATAACTCGAAATATGTTCGTGATAAGAATGTCAAACACTGTGTCAGCCACTATATTAAAACACAAAGACATCAAATTAACGCTGTTCTGACCTGATCGTCTTAAAAACTGTAAAGCAGGAATTTCAACAGATGCTAGACTTCGAAATAAATTGTTCTTCTAAAAGAAGTTTGTCATCACCACTCCACAGGAGTTCCAAAAAGACAACTGACCATTAGCGCGAATGCAGAGATTATTCGGCATTTTATAAACGCACTATTACTGATAATTATCCAATTCTTCAACTGCATTATTTCTTGAATTCACTTTATGGGAAATGTATTTTTTCTAAAATTCATCTTGCTCGTGCATATAACCAGGTTCCTGGCATGCTGAAAATATTCTTAAAACTGCTATTGGACTTTTCATTTTACCCATTAAACCATTTTCGCTAATAAATGTTTTTCCAGGTGCTCATAATCTAATCGCCTAATTTAAAATTTAAACAATCATCCTTCTCTTCTACACATGGCTACATTTAGTGTTAAATATAAACGATATGGGCCCCTCTATTAAATACAAGAAAATCGTGTGTTCAACATTGCATAATTTATCTCATCCTAGTATCCATTCGTCACAAGAATGAGTGACGTACCGTTGCATATGAACTGCATAAAAAAGGATGTGTGCGATTGGACACAGCGTTGTATCCTTTTCCCGAGATGCAATGTTAATCGCCACATTAAAAGTATTCTGATACAATTTCCAACTCTTTAACTCATTTTAAACACAGTCAATCACAACGTGAGAGTGGTTCCTCTTTCAAATAAGTTATCATATTTGCTTACTTGTGCCGAAAGATTTTTCTGATGGCTTGAAGCTTTCCTAATTAGATTACTTGACTTGACATGAATATCACGATACATCACACGTGTAATAATAATACTGTGACGTAGACAATTATATTCGTATTTTCCTAGCTGGATTAACGCGTCTACTTCGATGTAAACACATACATAGTACCGCGTACAATCCTGCGACGAACGATATGGTTAAATGCTTTCATCGACAACAAAACCACACTATGATCCTAATAATTGGACAAAAATATCCTTCTTGTACTCTCTAGTATCATGTATTTTATTCAAACAGACACTGGAATTGCCCCTACTGAAATTGTTTATGCGTCATCATTGATTTTGCATGATAAGATGAGTGCACTATCCTCTACACACCGCAGCCAAAACCCAAATAGCTATACGATTCCTTTAAGAAAATATATGTTCTAATACCTAAATTTTAAAACCAAGGATTTAATACAAACCCATTGATAATCCATAAGACATAACTACATTCTCGCGATCGAAGATCATATTAAAGTCCTTATAAGATACTGAGCACATATCTCTAGTATTTTGTATTTTATGTCAACGGCAGATTTCGACACAGTCCGCATAGATTGATTAAAGTGGTCAATTTTTGATAGTGAGAATCATTGTGCTACCGCTGATTCCATAAACTAATCAACTCATTTTTCTAGGGCAATTCAAACGATTCTTTGTATCCTGTGGTACAAATTTTACGAAATCTGGCAGAGAAATATGACACCCGTCCAGATTTTTTTATTTCACAGTGTAAATACATTATATATTATGCCTTGTCAAAAATTGGTAAAAAAGTCGACGTTTTGCTAGAGTGATGATTTCTAGTGGATTGTTACCATGCTATAAATACTGTTTCGCGAGAAAAACAATTCACTTGGCGATTTTTCTTTGCTCCTACATCCATCGTACCGAAAAATCTTTGCTCCTACATCACGTACCGAAAAATCACAACACGTGAAGGACTCCCTTTTCCAGAAATGTCTGCCTTACTAAGTTATCATAAACAATTCACTTCTGATTTTTCACTTTTAACCTGTCATACGATTTATTTTGAACTGTCAGCTAAATATGTGTTGGAATTATCTTAAAACTTAAATATCACATTGATTAACATAAACCTTTCTTACGTTATAATGGTTGGCCGACCAACAGGAGAGTTTATATACCACTTCTATTACTAATAGTTACTGTCGTAAATAAAACTCATATTTCATATATGTGAACAAGATAGTTCGACTTCATTGCTATTTCTTAATTTTGATTTTTTGAGTTGGATCTTATTATATCTTTTTTAAATATAAAAGAGTCTATGATATTTGAAGTTACCGTCCTTTAAAAATGTAATTTTTGAACTTCAATGCTTCTGTAAGAATTTTTTTTCTGTGCGACATTTTGCTTGTAGTAGCAACCCAGTATTTTTTTTTGATTAATTATGATACTAAGTCCCCATGCAAATATGTATGTTGTTTCATCCATCTCAATGAAGCATTTAAAAAGTGCACTTTGAACTAGTCTGAACTTAAAGCACTCATTATTCGATCAACAGTCGTTAGGTACGTAATTGTATTCACGGTAAAATAATGTCATTAAAATACGAGCAAAAAAGTTACGCTTGTTTTCGTTTATGTATGAAAAGGATAATCTTAGCGTACATAATTGTTTTCAATTTGATATGTTGTTGATGAAATTACTTTAATATTTCGAATACGGAATATTGCACTTGTAAAACATTCTCGCACGTATATTAACACGAATATATATATATATATATATATATGTGTGAATATACATACATAGATTGATAGATTGATAGATAGATACGTGCGTGACATGATTCTCGGTGAATACACAATTTAATATCGGCACAAGGACAACAAGGATATTTTGTTATTATACATGATTTAAACTGAAAGGAAATTCGTCGACTGAGCGTTTAAAAACTGTATTCGTTGATTTAAAAAAAATATTTTAAGAGGAAAACACGACGTGATTCATATGCATGTAAATACAACTAACAGTATATACCTACATATATATATATATACATACATATATTTATATATCTATACATATATATCTATATATATCTATATATATATATCTAATATGTATATATATATATATATGTATATATGTATATATATGAAGAGTAGCCAAAGGTAGATAGACAGTGCTGCCTTATTATACGTATACGCGATCTCAACATTTATTTTGAGATCACGTTCCCGTACAAGTATATGTAATAAGACTATGCTGTTAATATGCTTTTGGCTCACCCTGTACACACACACACACACACACACACGCACACGCACACGCACGCACACACATACAAACACACCCACACACACACACATTACATATATATATATATATATATATATATATATATATATATATATATATATATATATATATATATGGCGTTGCGTAAATGTTAATCACATTAAACTCGAGAGACGCTCTTTCTGTTTACAAAGTGTAGGTTGTTTCAGACGAACATGAACTGTATCAAAGGTTTTACGGTTATAATTTTAGGGATCATGACTTAAAATACTAAATGAGTCAATGCTAGAATTTATTGCACAGTACGGGTTCATAAGTAGATAATGAGCTATAGAAAACTGTGGCGTGTTGCTCATAACATCTATTAGTCGGTAGGTTCTATTCAGTATTTGACGAATCGGTCACATCGTGCTACTAACTTAGTAATCACTGCAATTATATTCGAATAGATTAAGTGATTGTATTTAAATTGGATTCCGTTTATGTAATGTTAGTTATGTTATGTTTGAGGAAAGGGAACATAGATTTATGCTTTCTAAATCATATTTTAACGAGCTGTATATGATAAAAAAGTAGAAGAGTCAATCTGCTTCCGCATTACCATTGCTAAGGCAATATGTATCAGGTACCTATGGAAAGTAGACTAAAATTTTTATGAGTCCTGATAATAATTGTTTATCGTAAAACCATTTCGAAATGATTTACACCTGGACTATGTTTAAAAAATACTCCATCTATTTGCCTACATATTATATCGTTTTTACTAAATTTAAGGAATAAAGTGGAAAATTTTAATAGCACAAGAAGAAGGCGAGAACATGCGACAATATAAATGACCTGTACAGTTATCTGGTTTTCTATAATAGGGACACAGGTTCATAGGTTTATAACAACACCAGAACACATGGATGTATTAACAGACTTTGCACTTTTAATGAAATCAAAAAGAAAATAAATAAAATTAATCTTGTAGGCAGTATTTATTATAATGTTTTGATAATGTGTGTAAGATATTGACAGTGTCTTTTGCAACAATGAATTTTATACACAGACATACATACCAATACATCTCTCTCACTCTCTCTCTCTCTCTACATATATATACATATATATATATATATATATATATATATATATATATATATATATATATACTCGTGAGTAAAAAATGGGGCAAACAAATGTTATACATTTTATCGCACTAAATGCTATATTGAACAAAGAACAATTGAACAAGGAAACTTAAACGAGACTAATAACACAAAACAAGACGTTTACTTTAATAAATGCTTATGATAGAATCGATTCCCTTTGGATTTCTTTAAAAGAGCTATATTTTTAGACATGCTCTCAACCAAAGTGGAACACTGTGAAGATGAGATGCTATTCCATTCGCTTTGCACTGTTTCCCACAGTTTGTCACTTTCGAAAAGTTCTTCCATCCAATGCATGATATATTATGGACCAAATATTCTTGATTGTGCTTAAACTGGGGATTTGACCTGCCCAAAATACCACATTAATTGAATTATCAGAAAACCAGTTTTTATTACTTTAGCAGTGTGTGCACCGGCATTATTATGTTGAAAAATAATGTTCTGAGACATTCCGCGCTTCTGGATACTTGGTAAAATTCCTGTTTATAATATTCGAATGTATTCCTTTGCATTGATTGATTTCCCACATCTAATAAGTTCCCCAACTCCTGTTGCAGTAAAAGTTCCCAATATCATTATCCGTCCATTCCGGTGTTTAACTGTAGTTTTTATGCAACATGGTGAAGATCTTTCTCAAGTTCTTTGATTGCACCATTCGGGAGCAAAGGGAGCATCAATGACAAAAACAAATCTTGATGCATTTGACTAGAAAACATTCCTGACCAAGCCTGTATCTGTCTTGCCATAATACGAGAAAAATTCTTTCTATCATTGATGTTCTTCTAAGATAAAAATGGCTTTTTCCACACCTTTTAGAAAAACTCCCATTTCTTTCATTTGTCTAGATATTGTATATCTAGAAAGAGAATTTCCAGCCCCTGTTTTGAATCCTTCGCTATGGAAACATTAGTTTTTTTTTTCAATCCTTCAAAACAGTTAATTTAATCTGTGTTCGTCCGTCAAAGTGAATGCTTTAGGGTGATCAGATCCAGATTGCCCTTTTACTAAGCATTCAACTTCGAACATTTGACCAATTCGCTTCACTACACAAAGAAGTGTTTGTACTTTTTCCTTTTCTTAAAATATCAAAAATATGCTTGTAAGTCATTTTGGACTGCTTTAATCATGCAATTCGGTTTTTTCTATCCTCACCAAGATGCGGTCTTACCATTTTTAGGATTAATTTTTCCATTTATTATTATATGCTATAATAAAAATGATCTGCAAAATAGAAATTTACAGTAAAAATTAACAAAAATTCATGGAAAAATATTGAAAAAACTGTTGGAGACGCTCCTTCATGGAATTATTGGACTATCTCATGACGTCACTTCTGGTATCGAGTACCGGTGCCCGGCAGTCAGAGATTGGCACGCGACAAAGGAGGACGGGTGCACACGCCCCGCCGTTGAAGGATGGTATTACTCAATTCGCTTCGCCTGTAATATATGTGAATACATGTTCTTTTCCTAAAGATCCTTTGTTCCTTCGTTTTTATTACCATTTAACCCCATAACAACTGGCGACGTCGGGTTCGTCTTTCACACGGGTTAACCCCACAAAACAAAAAAGAAAAAAAAGAATGGAATGAATTTGACTTAAAAGAACATCGCATTTACAAGATAAGAATTCAGCTGGCAATTACGTCCTAAAAACAAAATTCTAAAAACAAAAACAAAAAAAAGAAAACGAACACAAGGCAAAGTTATCGACACAATTGTAAGTAATCTTTTTGTCTGTATATTTAAATTGAAAAACACTGTGCATAACGCAAAAGTTAGTTTGGTTGCTTATTAAAAGAAGAAGGAAAAAAAGAGAAAAATATTGACCCAATTTCACCGCGATAACAATGCTATTGTAAGTCGACGATTGTTTATTCGTATGTAAATTTGAACATTTTTCGAATGAAGTGAAAAGATTTTTTGCCTTTGTTTTGTGCTGCTTATTTATACAATATTTTAAGGCGAAAGAAATGTTTCTTTTTCCCCTTTTCGTTTTACTTGGATTAAAGAAACCCTTTTTTTCATTGAGGCGAAGTTTCTGAAATATTCTATCTTTAATTGTCGGTCCTAAATCGATTTTTCCGCGTAAGTACAGTCCCCTCACACACCCACACACGCACACACACACATACCCCCCCACAAAATAGCCCTTTTGATTAACTGCCAAAGAATTCCACAATTATTTTTATACTTGTTCAACTGTATGGTATCAGAGTATATATATATATATATATATATATATATATATATATATATATATATATAGTCTTTGTTTCGCAAAAAAAAAAAAAAAAGAATTGTCCACCCTCACATTGGGTAATCTGTAACCGCTTTTTACCAAGAAGTAAAGGACGTGTTGCTCCTTCCTCATACGCAACACTCCAGAAAAGGACATTTTCTTTTATATTATTATTATTATTATTATTATTATTATTATTATTATTATTATTATTATTATTATAATATTAATAATAATAATAATAATAATAATAATAATAATAATAATAATATCACACCACACTTCTCAAATAAAAAACGGAAATAATTTTTTTCGTGCGCTTGGAAATTGGGGACCACAGAACATAGCAAGTTTGTGGATTATATTCTCCCGAGGAGGACGAGTGAATTGGAATTTTCTGAAGCGGTTAATCTATTATTTGAACTGTTCAGCCCGAATTCTATGCTCTTTCATAGAGGATAGAAGTGCTTTAACCTGCAAAAAAAAGCGACGACAGCGATTACCTGACCTTTGCGCCCGTTGTAAATATAACCTCTTATGATTTCCGTCTACCTGACTTATCGGCAGATGACTTAAAGTGTTTAATATTTACGGAGGGTATAATCTCATCCCAAAAACGCTGAGATTAGACAACGTGTTCTCTTTAGACTTGAGAGCGCACAGGTCCTCGCCCTCCAGAAGTTGGCCGAGGATTGTCAACGGGTAGTCTGCTTAAGGAACAACTCGAGACACATTGAGGAGTCAGGTGCAACAATCATTCGTAGCACGACCTTCAGACCGGAAAAATACTCACCCAGAAAAAGCAAAGATATAAGTAAGAAAACGTAGGCTACAACTAATAAGTACAACCCAGTCATAAGACCCAGATCCCCTACAAGGCTGTGCTATCGCTGCGTTTTGGCCAAGTAAGGCGCTGACCGGCTTTGAATAGGATTGAAAACGCTATCTTCAGAAAATTGTCCCTATGAACCACACAAATTCAACGTCTCCATCCACTGCGCCAGGTGGCCCGAAGGCCAGAGGAATAGTTGGCCGAAACGTCGTCAAACAAGAATTAAGAAGGATGAGGATAATGCTCCGCAATATATAAATTAATAAATAATACTCATCTCAATAATGGATTCCAATTAATATATATAGTAAATTTAAAATTGGCATAAACAATTGTCATGGATTAAATCGAAACTTAAGTGTGTAAAATAAAAACAAAAGATATTAAGCTCTACTAACGTATTAACAAATTTTACCTTGTTGTTTACCATTTCTACCTCTGAATATATATCTATGCATATATATTCACGCATATATATATACATATATATATATATATGCGTACATAAAGAAAGTGAGAGGTGTTAATTCTAAGTTAAATAAGAATAATTTAGTTACTAATCAATGAGAAAAAAAGAAAAAAAGAGCATATTTAAACCATCTCATTTTGAAATCAAATACTTTTCATGAATATGTTAAGATTTTGTGGTAAATTATAATGCTCACTCCCATTTTTTATATTAATTACGGTGTAATACCTTGATCAATTTGTTTGCATTTATATCAATTATATTTGTTACTATATACGTACATATATGTGTGAGTTTTATATCTATTGAGAATATATATATATATATATATAATATATATATGTATATATATAATATATATATATATATATACAACAGTTATTTAATAATATTGCCTTTTATTTACTAATATTAATGGCACACTTTGTACACATTTAATGCACTGTATATGTGCCAATAAATGTTTATATACTCCGTTGATATCATTTCATAGCTCCAATCTTATATTGAATTTAGATATATATGTACACTTATCACATTACTTTGTTACTCTTAACTATATTTTTGTTGATTCGAGTGGGTCTGATTTTAATCGCATTGAAGGCTTGTGATTCAGAAAATAGAGGGCTTACGTCTCTCTCTCCCTCTCTCTCTCTCTCTCTCTCTCTATATATATATATATATATATATATATATATATATATATATATAAGAAGGAGATTGTAAAAGTCGTATTCCCTAATTTTCATTCCGCCTGAATGGACTGTCATGATGATGTCGAACTTCTAACCTGAACGTTTCATCTCTTTGTCGCAGATATTGACGCTGTGAGAATTTGCATAAACAATCCGTACTTCGTACGTGCGTCAGAATAAGAAAAACGCTATTGAATTTTGGAGAAAATGTAATTAGCGGTGATCTTGATTTAAAAAATTAATGTTCGAGCACAAAAGTCGCTCGTTTTGATGGTTCCACTTACGCTATAGTACATCTTCATCTTTTATGTTAAAAATAAGATGCTTTAAAATTCGAACGACGATTGTATGTAAATAGTAATAATTTGTTTATTAAAATACCCTGCACATTTTAGTTTGTTTGCTTCCTTTGTATATTTTATTTTCTTACTGCATATTCACGTATTTCATTCGCAGTGTAAACTACAACGCTTTCCCATAACATCTTCATGTATATGTTCATTTTCAAGTGAGATGTGCGCAGCCAAAAGAAAAACTACTACTACTACTACTACTACTACTAATAATAATAATAATAATAATAATAATAATAATAATAATAATAATAATATATTAGAACATATTTTCCTCTTCTGGGAATATTCACAGTGCAAAATTATTCCAGCACTTGTTTCCATTGATGATCCCCAGAAACGAGAACGTCATACACTATCATTAGAAAAGAAAATAACTATTAAGTATGCAAGTTGTAAAAGTGTAAACGTTGCATAGATAGATTCTTAAACAAATTGACTCACCTAAATAAACTTTTATTAAAACTTTGAAAATATCGTTAACAGTGCATGAGATTAAACTAAGTCGCCATCCTGGATTTTACTGTATCACTACCGCCCATGAATTCAATAGATGTTTCTTTTTGTTCTACGATATTTTCTGTTCATCGTTCACGTTTTATTTCACACTTCCATCAAGTAGCCTCGGGGAACGAAATATTTCAAAGTTATCATAACAATTACGCTATTTTTGAAGAGTTGTTAGACAAAGATAGCAAGCCGCGTTTTGAAAGTCGAGGTAATTATCTCCACGTCAGCTCTCACCGTAAATTTATAGCCGAATTATTCACTTAATTTAATTTATTAAAGTGGAACTAAGGAATTAGAAACATCATTTCGCTCTGTTACTTCTTCTTACTATACGATTACATTTCAGTTTTTCCTTTGCAAATCTGTGTTTTAATATTAAAGCCAAGCGAAATAATTACACACGCACACGAACACACGCACTCACACACATATATGTATATATGTGTGGGGTGTGTATATATATATATATACACACATATACATATATATATATATAACTTGTCAGGAGGCGATGAAAAAATCTTATAAAGTGTTCGATCGTTGATGTGAGAGCTGAAGATGCAATATTTATTACGAAACTATATATATATATATATATATATATATATACATATACATATATATATATATATATATATATATATATATATATATATATATATATATTTCAAGGTCGTACCAGACGTCTCATTGCGATGAATCAACCATAAGAAGTTGGAAAGAATCAGCGCAAATTCATCACACAACATTGAAAAACTGAAACACTGCATAGTGACCAAATAGAAAAAAAACGTTAACGTGCGTGTAAGACTAAGAGTTTTAAAATTTCAAACATAACTTAGTAATCGACCCCAATATATTATAATTATGGAAGGAAGGAAAAACGTAGGCTTTTCGAACCCTACTGCATCCTTTCAGACGAGGATATATATATATATATATATATATATATATATATATATATATATATATATATATATATATATATATATATATATATATATATATATATGTAAGGAGAAATTTCAGAGGAACATAATTTAATTTAAATACCAAAAAAAAAAACAAGAAATGGGCAGGTGAAATTAAAATTTTCCCTAAGGCCTTATCGTCTGACCCTCTAAGAGGAAACGTCAGAATGATAGATTAAAAACTAAGAAAACGAATGAGGGAAGAGGGGAATTTTGGTTTCAGTTGGAAGAACAGTGGAGAAAAAAAAAATTCTCACTGTTCAGGTGGTTTTAAATCAATGAATATCTCCAACTGATGTCTCAGAATCTTTTGTCTACACAGGCTAGGTCGAGAGTTGTTAATAACTAACGCCTCAATGATATTGAGATGATAGTTCGACCTAGCACTGTATAAAATAGAAAACCACCCATCGGAATATTGATCGGCACACCTATTTATACTCAACAGGTGATCGCCAATGGCAGACTCATGAGCCTGGGAGTGCCCGGATGCTCTCGAAACCTGGTGTAGTCGAATATCCCGAGGGATATGTTGGGATATTCTCATTTCTAATCTTTGGGATGTTTTGCCAACGTAGTCAGCTCCACACTGACAGACGAATTTATAAACAACAGAGTTCTTTTGAATGGTTGGCAAAACATCTTTACGAAAAGATGTAAAGATGTTTTGCCAACCATTCAAAAGAACTCTATTGTTTATAAATTCGTCTGTCAGTGTGGAGCTGACTACGTTGGCAAAACATCCCAAAGATTAGAAATGAGAATATCCCAACATATCCCTCGGGATATTCGACTACACCAGGTTTCGAGAGCATCCGGGCACTCCCAGGCTCATGAGTCTGCCATTGGCGATCACCTGTTGAGTATAAATAGGTGTGCCGATCAATATTCCGATGGGTGGTTTTCTGTTTTATACAGTGCTAGGTCGAACTTTCATCTCAATATCATTGAGGCGTTAGTTATTAACAACTCTCGACCTAGCCTGTGTAGACAAAAGATTCTGAGACATCAGTTGGAGATATTCATTGATTTAAAACCACCTGAACAGTGAGAATTTTTTTTTTTCTCCACTGTTCTTCCAACTGAAACCAAAATTCCCCTCTTCCCTCATTCGTTTTCTTAGTTTTTAATCTATCATTCTGACGTTTCCTCTTAGAGGGTCAGACGATAAGGCCTTAGGGAAAATTTTAATTTCACCTGCCCATTTCTTGTTTTTTTTTTTGGTATTTAAATTAAATTATGTTTCCTCTGAAATTTCTCCTTCCATTCTGCTGTACCAAAAATTTACTTACATATATATATATGTATATATATATGCATATATATATATATACATATATATATATATATATATATATATATGCATATATATTCTCATGAGTTTGTTCAAGCTGGCGATAAGGCATCCTAAGAGATTCAAACAGATATATATATATTTTTTTTAAATAGTCTTACACTTTTTTAACTGCGGGAGTTTTCATTTATTTATCACTTAGTTCACCGTATATATTGTCAGATAATTTATGAAATGTTAAGAGTCTAGTTGCCCCAATAATTACTTAAGTTTTTACTGTTCCGTTTTTAGCTATTTAGCTGTAGGAATGGTATAGTCCTAGTAGATAGTGTGTTACCTATTTACAACTGTTCTTTGTTTTACATATTCCTAGAACATGCTGCTCTATTCAATATTCAACATTTTACAGATCGCCCCGTTGATTTTACACATCTAATTGTACCTCATTACATAGTAGCTGCCCAGGCAGAACCTAAAAACTGGATTTAACGTGGCTCGAACTATCAATACTTGTGCGGCAGAACCTGCACTTTCCTATTGTTGAGGCCATTCATCGTTTTACAAGCATTTGTTTTCTTTGGATCTTGGCGAGCCATTGTAATCATCTCCTGATTATAGTGTAGCTATCTTCTTCTAAGAAACTCTATAGAACCTTTCTCATATATGTAGTACTGGGGTAAGTTTACCAGAAAATACTGGTCACGCTATTGGTTGACCCATCTTTTATCGTTTTATAGTGTAAGTTCTTAGTGTTGTTTAAGATATTCTCTTAGGCGAATTCTGTAGCAGGCGTCTTTTCCTGATTGTCTCATTTTTAAGACTTTTTCATCCACTTTATTCTTCCAGACGTTGTTCGAACGGTACAGCAAGTGAAGTGACGCCGGGGAGAGATTACTTCGAAGAGGACATAACTTTCATGTATGTATTATAAATAAAAATGCCCATGCGAAAAAGTATTGAAATTATTGAAGATATTATATAGAAGTATATATGTGTGCACTTAAAATTAAGATAACTCTTTTTTCGATTTTCCTTGTTTTTACTACATTCACTACGATACAATAATTTATAAACAAACTTATAGTTTAACAAGACTGTTGATTTACAGTATAATATTTAATTAACATAACATGTCAGGAATTAATTCGACTGAATAGGAGACCCCAATTCCATCAGCTTCATCCTAAATTGGTACAGATATATAATTGTTGCACTTTTCGATAATAAACCATTTCTTTCACATAATGGACGATCAACTATAATAACGAAAACACCCACACGCACAGACAATAATGATATGAGCCATGCATTGAACATCCATAGATTAAGAAAAGACCTTTACATTTCTTGTATTATTTGTTTCAAAATCCTATATTATTACTTCACAAAATTTAGATATAAATCTTACAATACCCTTTCGCTATATATGTATATACATACAAATACACAGACACCCACACACACAGACAAAGACACGGACACACACATACATATATATATGTGTGTATGTGTTTGTGTGTACTAATCATTATAAGTACATGGTTGACACTGTAACAAGGTAAGTTACTGCCTATGAATATATACTCGAAGAAAACCCTAAAATAGGTACAAATGTATCTGAAATGACTAGGTATATATTTGAATATGACAGATATATCAGTCAGCTCCCGCTTTAAACAAAGAATTATAAGAAATTTATAAAGTATCGACAGAGATGCAGGCAGAAATTTGGTGTCCTATTAATCTAATGTATTTAAATGGAATATTTTTCTTTATATCTATTATTAATATGTGTGTTTCTCTCTATCTCTATCTTCATCTCTGTCGGTCTGTCTGTCTGCCTGTCCGTCTCTTTCTATACTACTATATCTAAATACTAGCAGCCGTCCGGCATTGCCTGGTCTAAAATACGCTTAAGCGTGGTGTTTTGATTAATGCAGCTTTCGTAATTATTCTTATATTATATTTGACCAAACATATAGTAATAATATTACAAGTTAAAAACAATTGAGTGGAACACCACAATCGGGAATCGAAACCAACAAATTTAGCATACGATTTACTACTTGCTTTGATGTTAATGCATGAGCTAGGAAGTCATGGTTGCTTAAAGGTTAATAGTTAAAGCGTGAACCAATAGCTATTACGTTATGCATGTATATTCACAATACCGCGGTTTGACCTACACTTGAAAAATAAAAAAAAAGTAACATTCCAAAAAAACTCAAAATATAATGTTTTGCATTGGTCCAAATACCATATAGGTTAAGTTCCATGTCTGTAGACTAAAAACTGACAAAGCAGTTTAGTAGAACATCATCCAATAAGACAGTCTAAAAAACTAAAAGGGAATTTATTTAAATGAATGTTTAAATGAGTATGCCAATTATCTAAATATTTGTAAAATCATACAATTCCACAACTATATGTAACAAAAGTGTGTTTTCTTTTTAAATAAGTAGAAAAAATGTGTTTTTGATATGAAAATCCATACACAAATTCATAAGAAATTATATATATATATATATATATGTATGATTTTCAGAATGTGAGAGATTGCATATTATAAATTCCACAGCCAAAAACTTCGCAGCTCACAAGAGCCATGGCAGTCAAAGAACCGGAAGTCCAAGACTCGAGTTTCGCCCTCATTTGGGCTCATCAGTTAGACACATCCGAACTCAGGATCTTTGCTTGATCTGTGTTGGTTAATAGAAATTCTTGTGTGCAGGGCGTTTGCTCAGTTGGTAGAGTGCTTGCCTTGCATGCAAGAGGCTCGGGTTTCGAATCCTGAGTTCGGATGTGTCTAACTGATGAGCCCAAATGAGGGCGAAACTTGAGTCTTGTACTTCCAGTTCTTTGACTGTCATGGCTCTTGTGAGTTGCGACGTTGTTTGGCTGTGGAATTTATTATATACAATCTCTCACATTCTGAAAATCATAAGTTGCTCGCTTGGTTAGTATTGTTGGATGGCATCGTCCTTTCGGGTTAAAACTCCTACTTGTGAGACATCAGCTTGGGGTTATTAGCTGGTTGGATGACCGCGTCCCTTGTTGAGACGAAGTAGGTTCATTTCACAGTCGGATTTCGGCGCGGTTTTCTTGATCTGTGTTGGTTAATAGAAATTCTTGTGTGCAGGGCGTTTGCTCAGTTGGTAGAGTGCTTGCCTTGCATGCAAGAGGCTCGGGTTTCGAATCCTGAGTGGTTAGCCCAAATGAGGGCGAAACTCGAGTCTTGGACTTCCGATTCTTTGACTGTCACGGCTCTTGTGAGCTGCGACGTTGTTTGGCTGTGGAATTTATTATATATATATATATATATATATATATATATATATATATAATTACTTACTATAATAATTATTAAATACCTTCAGACACTGTTGTTTCATCCTTTCGGGATTTTTCAGTGCAGGGTGACAGCAGTCGATAGATTAGGACTCGGCGACAGAATCCATCTCTGGCTTTATTATCAAGGACCTTATCCATTCAGCTCCGGCTAACCGCGAGAAACGCCGTTGAATTTTAAACATTTATTTCACTAAATATTTTAACGCCAGTCTGAGTGATTTAATCATTATATGACGATCTGTGCATAAAAGCCGACTGTTTAATTCAACTGAAAGTGGTCAACGATATATATATATATATATATATATATATATATATATATATATATATATGTATATATATATATATATATATATATAACGAAATTTAATATGTCCGAAGAATTTCAAGACAAACATATTTCTGGTCACTGCCCCAAAATAAACTATTGATGAAACGCCCCTCCAAAAAAGGAAACGTAAGAATGGAAATACACAATACATCATAATGTTTGGTCGTATTCATTTCTGTGCGAAGTAATACAACGATTTGGATAAAAATAACTCATGCCCATTTTGCCGCGGCGGTAAAACTATGACTCATAAATGGATTTTTATTATTATCATTATCAAAATTATTTTTCCGCTGTCGCGGTTGAAAACTTGGAGTGTTTGGTCGGAGAATAGTTTTATTTGAACTCTTGTAAATATGCCTGACAGAGTGGGGGTGTATAAAACGTAAGAGAAAACAAGTAATATCGATCGGCAATTTGATTTAAAGCAGGCGTCAATAGAAAACAACATCGAATTCGTAAGCAACCCATTTATGCGTTGTTTCAAAATGTTATTTTTTCTCTATTTCTTTAACCGAGTGTATCTTATCTTTCTCAAAACAATACATCAAACACCTAAATAGACTATCTGAATTATTAAGAAATTTAAAAATTTAAATAAATACTGCGAATAAGTGTAGTAAATAATGGGCTAACGTAAGTGTAGCTGTTGGGGCGGAGAAGGTTATTCTAACGTCCAAGATGAACGCTTGTTTGGTGGGTATTTTTATTAATTGGAATCTGCATTTGTTATACAAAAACACTTTCTCACTAGTTAAGTTTACTATATTCTTTTTACTTGTAGTTAAGAGCCCTGATGTGGTACTTTTTTTCTCAGCCTCTCTTTAGCTCGGCTATGCACGATGATAAGTATTTCTTTACAACAATTTGCGAAAAACATACGTAACGTTCAATAAGACTTCCTAAGGGATCGTCAAACTACATTATAACAAACAAACAATCGACTGGAGTTAGTTCAATTCTTTTACAAGTCATGAAAGCCTCTAATACATCAACTTTGGCAGCTTTTAGGAAAAATCATTTGACTACATCTCCTGTGGCTTTTGATGAGGAAGGAGAGCAGATGAAATCCGATTCGTTATATTCTCAATTGTCTCTAGGGTAGGAATAAGAAAATCTTTGTTCAATTCAGATCAATTTGTCGAGCAAACTTCACGTTCCTATACGCATGGATTTACTATGAATGGAGCTCATTCATCGTTTTCAATATTACTTCTTCAGGTTCAGATCACGGGCCCGGTTCGGTGGTAGTGAAATTGAATATGATCGAATGAGTTTCTATAATTTTTTGTCTTGATTGTAAAATTGTTCTGCGGGCATGCCAAATGATGCAAAAATATTTTTATTTGAAATGCTCTCCGTCCGGAAGACTTTGCTCTTGATACCCGAGGTGTATCAATGCGAATTAACAGCAGTCGCCTCGTTAAAAAAATAGAAAAAATATAACAATGATTAGCCAGCTCGTATTATTGCGTCCTCTCTCAGGATGATCCAGCATGGGTTGAATTAATGACCACCATTATTTTTTGAAGATTGTAAGAGAGTTGAATGCAGAGCTTATTGAAATATATGAAACTAGAATATAGTCTGCCTTGTTGCTATGTACCAGTGAGGCTATCAAACGTTTATTAATTTGAGGTGGCGGATTGCCTGGTCTTCCTTCTGGGATGAATCGAGACAATCCACGAGTAACCATCTTAAAAAGCCGAAAGGCCTCTTTCTAAGTAGTCGCAGATGTCCAACCTCCCTCTGAATATTCTAGTAAAATAGTTATTGTCATTTGCAGTATTTTAATCGATGGGAAAGGAGTGTTTCGGTGAATTGCCTGCTAGATTCCAGCAGTTGCTGAAGTTTTTTGCTTGGTTATATCTTTTAATCGTTTTCCTTGGTTTCTGACGGTTGATATTGTAAATTAAAACTAATTACCTTACTTGGAGAATGCGTGAGGAAGTCTTAAGAGGTGGTATTGGATGTCCGATATGGGGCCTGGCTTTACTAGGAACGTTCCGGTAATGGTTGAATCTATCTCAAAAGTTTTGAATTGGTTGAAGGCCTTCACACCGACTGGAGTTTTTCCTGCTGAACAATTTCAGTCCGGCACATAGAAAGAATTATGAGACATGATCTAATGCAAAATGTAGCTACCTTGCAGCTGTTGCCTTGTCTGCAGGGTCGGGCTTTCTGTGTTCCGGCTTGTCTCACAACTTTTAGTGTAGACTTTCCTTCACAGACTCTGCCCTTGTTTCATGCCGTTGTCTTTTTTGGTTCTGTAATAGAAGTGTAATTAACTGATGTATTTGTTTGTCCTGAAATCCGATCCTACCTATATAGCCCCTTGTGTTGATGCATTTCTCTTCAGACATGTTGATAAAGAATGAGAGAAGATGTTTAGCAATTAATCATAAGGCATTAAGAAAAGAGAGGAGGTTTCAACTAATGACCGGGATCAGATCCAGCGGTTTTATATCTATAAAGATGGAAAATAACATGTTTAGTTGCCTTTGAATGAAGTAAACTTGCTTAGCTTTCTTCAACTCGTGCAACGTTCTTGCATATTTGAATTTAGTTGTCAAGAGCCTAGAGAAAAAATAGGCTTTATCAGAGATAAATAAATATGTTCTTTCAACGGAAGCAACATTAGGGAAATACAAACGTTTTGGGAGTATATCTTGATACATTAACGAGACGTTATTAAGATAGGTCCGGCAGCAACTACGAACATCAAGCCAGTATTCAATTATATCCTGAAGACCTGGTATTCGGCTTCACTGACGTGAGGCATGTTGGCTTGGCTGATGCCATTCAGTTCCAAGAAATGTGTCTTGTTTTCAGATATCAGCAAAGCTTACGTGATGGTTCACCTTGCACTGTTGGAGGACAAGAACATGTTTGTATTTTTGTTAAGGATGTTGATCGCCTTATATATGTTCGCTATTTGTCTTTGATTTTTAAGTTCATCTCCGGCCCCTTTATATTGGAAGTCTCCTGAGCTCCCATGATGTCAAGTACGCTTTTGCCGAATGTCGAGTAGCAATGTAGAACAGAATTTATGTTGTATCCTTGTCGTTACTGAACTCGATACAGTGAAGCGTGCAGAACTGTATTCTCAGATCAAGATGCATTTGCAATACTGTAACATCAATTGTGGAAGCTTAAGGAGTTCACCGTGAAAGAATTGTGCAATGAGTGCCTATGGGGGTGAATGGTAGATTATGCTCGGATACTGGTACAATCGTCTCTCAGAGAAGCTGGCAATTGCTTCTATTTAATGTGGTGGGAATGTACCTATGAAGAGGATGATTCTTTCAGCATCATCTAAAATATTTGGTCCTTTATTTCTGTGTCTGTCTGTGATAATATGAAGTAGTTTTGGTGGAGGAATTGTGGAAGCGAAATTATAAATTGAGATAAGGAGATCACTCCTGAATTTTAGTCATATTGGAAGAACCTTGCAAAAGAACTATCGAAATTAATTGATATGCATTTTTGTAGACAACCCCGTAATAAGAACCTAGCAGAAGCATTTATCTGCTTCACGATGCCTCTATAGAAGCTTTGATGCTAACGATGTGCATGACAATACTCCTGCTTTGATTTTCGCCAAGATACGGCTTGCGCCAGTGAAGGATAAGACATTATCCACTTTAGAACCGATAGCTGTTTTTGTCATTGGGTGTTTGCCTAATATCTTGGATAGATGCAAGCGTATTCCTGGTTAGTAAAATATTTTTTGCAAAAAAAAGACTAAAATATATTTTGCAAAGAGAAACCGGGTATGAAATCAAACTAAATTTAAGGTATGTTTACACCACTGAGAATCTCTCAATTTTTATCACCAGAGTATTTGGCATATGGACAATGTCAATACATCGTTAATTCATTACCCTCACAGCATCAGCCGTACAGCATAATGGTCAGAAGCCTTGGCCGTCATTGTGGTAGTCAGGTTTCGATCCTGGCTTTACGTAGTTGCCGTTCTAGCCGAACTGATGAGCTGTGAAACAATGAAACAGTACTGTATGTGGATGACTACATACCCACACACACACACACACACATATATATATATATATATATATATATATATATATATATATATTACAATAGAAAATCGCGAACATGAAAAGTAATATGGTTAAGCTTAAAGATGAAAAAGTAAAGGAATACATGTTAAAACTGGAAAAGAAAAGGGCAATATATTCCAGTAAATAAATAATAAATTTAAAACTTAAAATATTGTAGCAGTTAGAATAAATTATATAAATTTAAATTTTAATTTATATATCCTCATGCTGCAATATATGAAGTTATAAATGTATTACATTTTTTACTAGAATATCTTGTCCTTTTCTTTTCCAATCTGCTTTCTAACTGACTAGACTATTTTCATCTTATACATTAATTAACCATGCTCTAGTGCATCACCTTACAGATTCTAAACTTCTGACTGACCAACAATATGCATTTAGACAAGCCTGTTCGACAGCAGACATCCTAACTGTAATCTCTGAACGTATATACCATTCACTGGACAAAGTGGGGGAGGGCAGAGCGGTAGCGCTAGATATATCTAAGGCTTTTCTCAGGAAGATTAGATCATACGGTATCACTGGTAGAATACATGAAATAACTAAATCCTTCTTAGATAAGAGATAAATCCAGGTTGTCCTCGACGGTCGTACATCTACACAATATGGTATAAATGCGGGAGTGCCTCAGGGGTCTATCCTTGGTTCTCTACTGTTCCTGATATTCATAAATGACCTCCCCGACAAAATTGCCTCTGAGATAGATATATATGCTGATGACACCACATGCTACAAGAGGCACGACAGGAAAACAAATGAACACATATCTAAAGAAATGGCAGAAACACTAGAGGATGTCCTCCAATCTGTAGTGGAATGGGCACAAAAATGGATGGTCACGTTGAATGCCGCCAAGACTAAACTAGTTTCATTCAATCATTACAAGAAACCTTCCCCACCACCTATAGCAATGGTAACCGACTCTTTATGTGAGAGTACATCTTTCAAACTCATTGGTCTAACGTTCACAGAAAACATGAGTGGGAACAATTACATTGAAGGCATTACCAGGGCCGCTGCATGGAAGGTGGGCTCTCTCTACCGTGCTAAAAAACTACTAATTCCCGAAAGTATCCTGTACCTCTATAAGACCACCATTCGGCCATGAATGGAGTATTGCTGTCATATTTGGACTGGTTCATCTGCTACTAGTCTCTCACTCCTTGACAAGGTTCAAAAGAGAGTCGCAAATCTGATAGGCCCTGAACTGGAATCTAAGCTTCAGCCTCTGTCCCATTGACGAAACGTTACACCCCTCTGCCTGTTCTACAAGTATTTTAATGGTGAATTTTCTGATGGACAGCAATCACTTGTGCCCCCACGACGTGAACACCCTCGACAAACCCTAGAGGCTGCTAAATCCCACATCCATGTAAAAGAGTTTTCTACTCCAGTAGTTTCTTCCTAAGAACCGCTAGACTTTGTAATTCCATTCCAGGTGCCTGCTTCCCCAACTGTACTGACGTACAGAAGTTCAAGTGCTCGTTAATCGACATATTGCTGCTCAAATCCCTAAATAGTACCCCAGTAGCTGTTGCCCCTGATAGTTGCCCCTACACCAAATTCGCAATGTGCTTTGTTTGGGATGAAAATGTAATAAAAAAGTCCAACGCCAACAAGTTCTAATTGAACATTTCTCTTAAGAATATAATCATTCCAAATATTTACGACTTATGAGTACTACGTTATTGTCTCAATGATTATCGTACACACATTAAGCCTTATCCCCAGTGGTTTTCGGACCTTGATATTTGATGACTCCTTTGTATAAGATTCCACCTGGAAGTAAAATACTGAATACTTATTTAGAATGGCAAAGGTGATTAATTGTTTAATTAGAAGTGTTATAGCCGGAACACTTTGCGCTAAAAATATAGAAGCTGTTTACATTTATCTTGATGGCTACATAATCAAACAATAAAAACACACTTTAAAAAACAGAGCTCAGTCATTGGTTCCTGGTGTGGATGATTGAACTCACACATATCAGTAGGTGGTATTAGCCAAAATATCACTTATGTGCATTCGAAAGGTTATCTGCCACAGTTTCAGGAAACAAATGAACTCCGGTGCTTTGTGTGGGAACACTATAATAGGAAGTGTTTCTAAGTTCGATCCATAACGTAATGAATGGTGTTTCTTTTTTAGCGCTTTACATTTGCGTGAACAAGTTAAAAGAAAATCATACAGAAATTGTGATGTGTTTTCTTTTGTTTCTTTTCCGACGCGTCTTAATGTGATTGCTTTGTTGTCTGACCTATGAATACACAATCCGGCATCATTTTGAAAAGTGGTTGTCAGAAGAAGGGAAGCGATACGCTGGCTCGCTAAAGGTTACCCCCAAAATATTTTCAGAACAAATAATCGTCGAATATTTGTAAGTTTGAAACAGCTTGTGGCTCGTCTACTGTTAATAAGGAATAATGAGTCGAAGAAAAGATATAAAAAAAAACTCTTGGGGAATACTCACCACCTTTAATATCCAACGCGTAAATCATTTCCGATGTAACAAACATATTCAGTTTTGTACACTTAGAAAAAAAAATGCAGGTATTCTAAGGTACAATTAGTATATTAAATTATGGATCGAAAATCTAAGATGAAATAGTAATTTAAGTATAATCACATTTATTATATGTAATGTAAATATTAGCATAAATCATGCCAATATTTTCTTATATCTAACAATACACTTACGAGTTGACGCTAAGAATGAAAATAAAACGCCATTCCTCGGAATATTGTTTTTAAAATAAAATCATTGAGAAGCCAACTCATGCTCGTGTAACAAAATGCCCGCTGTGTGAGTTGGCCTTCGAAGCTATTTTATGTCTGCGAAGAAGTTAATGACGATATCTTTACGAAAGGCCTAAAAAATCTAACGCGATCTAAAACTGGCACCATATTAGATGACCTTGAGCTTCACTGAGATGCACCACTTATATGACCTTCACCGAGGTGCGGGACTTGACACAAAAAAACAGCTTCTGAATCAACTGCTAACGCACGCGTCACTGTAACGTCCAATGTCAACAATAACCTTCTCACTCGACCTGCCTTTTATACCACTCTCTCAATCCGTCCTCTTGTGCATGCGCCCGAAGATTCCTGACAACCTCGAGACTTCCGCTTATAAAAACCCAAGTTTTGTTGTCGCGCATGCCTACACAAGGCACAGACACGTGGACGTTTGTTGTGTTGGTAAGTACTACACTCCCCCTGATCTGATGATCACATAGAGTGCACTCCGGGGGTAGCCTTTTAGTTCGTTGGCTTCTGCGAAGGGTGGTATTTACACTCTCGGATTCAGGTTCTGGTTCTGGTTCTGGTTCTGGGTGTGGTTCTGGTTCTGGTTCTGATCCTGCCTGATCAGACGAACTACAACTACCACTCTCTTGCACGGTGACCTCACTTATTAGCAGCTCATCATCTGATGATTCATCGCTCTCTGTAGTTTTGGGATGTACTTCACTAGCCGGGCGAAGATCGCGCACATGGCGTGGGGTTCCATCAACAAAGACCGACTGCTGGCTGACAACTCCAGATATTCGTCCTCGCTTGAACTTGGTGTTGAACCGGTTTCCAGGGAGTCTAACCCAAACTCGATCCCCTACCTTGTATTTGTTATGACTCTCCTCGTCGATTGGTTGGACAGTGTCAATGCCCTTTATCCTGACACGGCATTTGTGTATGGCATTGGCCGGTGCTGTTGTTAGTGTCTTCCCATCCTTTGGTGTGATGTTATACCAATACGTGGCCTCCGTAATGGTGCATTGCTTTCTGGCAGAAATCTTCTTGATGCTGCGATGGCTCCTCTAAGCAATGCCATTCCCTGATGGCACATGAGCACATCACAGTCGTAGTTGGATACCCCACTCATTCAACAACTGCCGAACTTGGTTGCTACAAAAAGCAGCATAGTTGTTCGTCAATATCTCTTCCGGCGCACCTCGCTCAGAAAAGATAGATGACAGTTGGCGGACAACATTCGCTGAGTCCTGCCTGGTCATTTGCCGCCACACTGCGAAACGAGTGGGTCCACAGTCGATAATGGTAAGAAAGGGCTTGCCACTGTAATTGGTAATATCCATCGCTACTCCTTGCCACACATGCTCAACCTCCAATTGCCCCTTCTGCCATTGCTCAGGTGCAGAATCGATAGACTGGCATGCCTCAGAGTGCTTGCTGATCTGCCTGACATCCCCCTTGTCACTGCCGGGTCCACATGCCTCGCAAAATAGAGTTCTTTTGATACCTGGATGTCCACTCTGCACATGAATTCTTTGCATTTTGGCATGAGCTAATCGCGCCAACTGCGCAAGATCGAGCAGCGAAATTCACACCTGTCTTCACAGCCTCATACCATTTATTAGTTGGTCTGCACGATTACAGTGTGATGCCACGAGCGTTACACTCACCGACAGGTCATACTCCGATACCAGACTCTTCAGGGTGTTTAGCCTCCGCCGGATTAACATCTCACTGGCTGCCTTAGTGTGGACTCTCGTTCGTCCCGAAAGAGTGTCGGACACCCAGTGGTAGACGCAAAGAGAATCCGTGTACAAGTGCAACTTCTTTGACTGCCATTGCAGTGCCAGATTTAAACCCTTCACAACAACATCCAGTTCCCCCGGGTTGATGGGTTGAGCATCATTCACGGGTCGCAACCAGCACGCATCTTCAATTAAGTTTCCACGTTGCTCCAATAACACTCCCAATGCCAAAGAACTAGCGTCAACCCACATATTGACAGTGTCCCAATCGACACACCATTCTTCACGGGCAGGGTCCTCCTTGTTAACTCTCTCTAGGGTTTCTGTCGTCAGCAGAGTTAGAATAGCATCATCAGATACATCCTCCCAACCTGTAGTTACTAAACTTGCCCTGCGTTTGATGACGCCCACAGCTGCTCGGAGCCAGCCACACGCTGGTAAATGACCAATAAGTTTCCCACACAAGGAAAAATAGTCCGCGCGTAATAACATCAGGGATGTTTGGAATCTCACTGCCACGCCTCCATCAGAAGGTACCGTCTTTCCCGCAAACGTCCAATCCTAATACCCGTGCTCCATCCCTCAGACGTTCGGGATCCTTGCACTCCAACCCGAATTGAGCTAACTTTTCTCTGACGTGCGACGCAGATTGTATATCTTCATTGACGTACACATCGTCAATATAGGCTGATGTTGCGTCCTCAGTGGTCCTTTCCTGGGACAACACTGCATTTACAATGGTCTTCATGATTTGTGGTGCCACATTCAGTCCAAAGCCAAGTCGAGTAAGGCAGTATCTCTCACCCCGGAACCACACTGTCTGGAACGGTCACAATGTCTCATCCACTCGCGCCTGCAAATAAGCCTTCCGCAAGTCTACTATAGACACATTGGAGCCCTTCTGGTACCATTCTCTTAGCTTGCTGGCGCACACGTCAGCATCGGCAGTGTACGTCTCAATGTATCTATTGAGTTCACGATAGTCCAGCACCGGACGAACTTTTGATTTGTTATGCTGGACTACCGCCATTAAGTGAATCAGACCCTTGGGTGGTCCCAGCTTGTTGGGGTAGGGGATCAGCCATCCATCCTGGATCCAATCCTCAAGTTCCTCCTCGTATTCATTACGGGCCTTGTCGGGTATCGAGTACTCTGCAATGCTATTCTTGAGTTCGGTTTGCGCTCTTCCTTCTGTCCACTTCCACAATGAAGTCCATGCTTTTTGCTGAGGTTCGTAGTCCACCTTAAAATCAAGCCGATCAATGTGACCTGCAGCACACACTGGGGTTTCAAAAAATCGCACAGTCTCATCTCTTCCGATAACAACTCCCCCCAGTGCCTTAATAGCATCATATCCCAACAATACATCGAATCCCAGCAAACCCCCTCGCATCACCAGCACATTAATGTCTGCGGCCACACCAGAGTCTGTGTGGACATTGACAGTTCCGGCTCCACAGCAAGATTGCGAATTGCCACCTATCGTGGTGACTTTGATGTTCTGCTTTGTCCAGTTTCGACGGAACTTGGCACTCATGATGGTGTGTGAGCACCCGGAGTTGAGAACAGCTGAATAAGGCACTTGTTCCACGTACACATTTATTGTCGGTTTCGCCTCAATTAAATCTTGTCCGGGGAACAGGGCGGGCTGACGTCCCGCCCCCTGATGCATTTCCCGCACAATTTTGGGATAAATGTTCATAACTGCCACATTGGAAACAGCGCGGGCTCCCCCGCCCCTTGTTAGTACACCTTCTTGCGAAATGGCGTCGCTGGCCGCAGCAGAAACATCTCCCATTGGTCCTGGGTCTCAAACTGGGACTCTTTTCAGCATTAGTCTTGGCTGCCTGCGTCATCATTACAACCGGTTCCCTCAGGTCCTCCTCATCTCTGATAATGGCTCGAGCGCGTTCTAACAAATGTTTCATGGGCGTTACAGATACGCTGGTGGAAACCCTCAACAGTTGCTTAACATGGGTGGAAAGCCTGCCACAAACACATACGCCAGTGTTTGCTCTGACACTCCATTGCCAAATAGAACTGCAAGTTTCTTGAGCTCCGCGAAGAGACGTCCACGGTTTCTCCTGGCATGAGCTTCCTAGAGGCAAATTTTTTGTAGGCCGTGCAGGGATCCATGGCAAATGCCTTGTATAAAGCATTTTTATACAGGTAACATCAGCCTTCTCCACGGCACTAAATTGCTGATATACACTACTGGACACCTCCAGCCAATCTCAGGGGAATCACGGTATGCACCCCCTTTACTTCACAGAAGTTGAATGTCAGCTTAACCCTTTCGACCCAGTCGACAACAGAAGTGGATCCGTCAAATTCGGGTATCAGTTTTAAATAAAACTTTGCCCCAGCCATAGTTGTCTAGGAAAAGAGACAAAACGAAATAGCCGAAATAGCTTATGACCTTGACCTTCACTGAGGTGCAGGACCTATATGACCTTCACCGAGGTGTACGACTTGACACAAAAAACAGCTTCTTAATCAACTACTAACGCACGCGACACTGTAACGTCCAATGACAACGGCAACCTTTTCACTCGACCTGCCTTTTATACCACTCTCTCAATCTCTCCACTTGCGCATGCGCCTTGAGATTCCTGACAACCTCGAGACTTCCGCTTATAGAAACCCAAGTTTTGTTGTCGCGTATGCCTACACAAGGCACCAACACGTGGGCGTTTGTTTTGTTGGTAAGTACTACATATTACGGTCGCTTTAATAATTTATAATAATAGTAAAAATATAATTGCGTAGGGAAAATTGACTAATGGACAGTTTAGCATAATGAGGCAACACCGGCCTGCTTACAAAAGTCAACAAACGACTTGAATGACATTTTAGAAACATAGTTAAAAAATAAAAACACGTTGCGCACATAACACTTACTCGTTACGACTATACTAGAACGATGATGATAAATGAATAAACATATTTTTGTAAGATTTATCCTAGCTTTTATTCAATAAATTACTTTAAGTTCTTACATTTTTATGTTGAGTTCCTTATTTATAAAAACAATCAAACATTGATTAGAAAAGCTGTATAAGAATAGCATTCAAAAGATGAATATATCCATATAGAAATGTATAAGCCACATATATACAATTTTTATTTCTGATGATGTAGAGGCTGCAAAAACTTAATTTGGATCAACATGCATAATGTATCTGTAGATTGCCCCAGTAACAATACGGAATTAAATACCTTGTTATAACAAATTTTCTTAGGCTATTGTATCATTAGTGACTAATAATATAGGACGTCACTCCCCTAAACTAGCGAACAATATTTTGACACATTACTTCGGTTGTGTCGGGAATCTCGAGTACGATGGCGTCAGTATCACGACATCATCCTCATGGAACTATATGTGCGTGCGTATGCAAGGTTGACTTCTCACAGTGGCACTCAGTTACCCTCTGTAGGAGCTACACAATGACCAGTGATCCATCAGTATGGTATTAAACCTCATGTCACCTCGATGGCCTCCATGTAATGGATACACTCACCAATCGAAAAAGTAAGAGACTAACGGTTGGAATAATATCGTTACAAATGAAAAAATAAAACCTCCAACAAACAACCCCAACCCCAGAACAGACAAGAGACACAGTATATATTCATTAATGGCTTCAAGGAAAATGATTAATAAACACCATTAACGATAGTTTCTTATCTCGTTGGAATCATGATAAATAACCAGCGTCGGAATAAACTACGGTGACATACAATTGCATCACCGTGATGAGCAAAGACAGAAAATTAATGAAAACAGAAAACATTAAAATAAAAAAGACAGGACTCTGCTTGACCTCTGAACAGAAATGGCAAATACGCTGCCATGTCTGCTGGAAGATATTTAAGGCTGAAAGAAGCAAATAAAACTGTAGATCTTTGACACCGTTCAGTTTAAAAGTGTCTGCGACACAAAAAAAATAATAAACCACCCATTATTACAACTTTCACGAGAAAGCATAGAGACAGAAATACATTTTTAACGGTGTATGGCGCGGTATGAGACGAACTGACGTCTAAACTGCTCACGGCCAGTATGTGCCAAATCTTCTGCGTCCTCATTCTCAAGGACATCCGTCTCGTGTGTAAGATTGATAATTTGTAACGATCATGGCTTTGTATTTAGCTAGTTGGAATGAAAGATTCCGAAGGTGAGCTGCCAGTGTGCTGAGGGAACTGCTGGTGCTTAAGGCAGACATTGCCGTGATGCTAAAGATTGACTTCGCTTACATGGAATTTGTCATTTACAGACGAAGAATTTTGATGTTGCTCAGCATATGACTATACGTATGGGGTCATTTTGCTACTGAGACGCACTCTGTTTGCGACAGTGAGCATTGTTTCTGTGGATGCGATAAAACGGTTGGTTGTACTCCATGTGGCTGTTGATAACATTCTGTTTAGGATTGTTTATGCGGCTTATTCTATCTCAAAAAAGTCTGTTATTTCCGCAATTCGAAGTGTCATGTTTTCTACATTCGCCGACGATATCGCAATTTACGCATCGACGTGAACTGACATTGCTTCATTCAGTATGAAGATGTCACAGAAGCTTTTTGAACCGTAGTAAATCCGTTGGTATGCCATTGAGAGCATGGAGCGGAGAAGATGCACGTCAATTAACTTTCAGCTGACCTGATAAGCTGGTTCGAACCCTTGGTATTTGATTCGGCCCGAAGCTGCAGTTAAATGAAAAAGATGGTAATAAGTACAATCAACTATGGCGACAATTATTCAAATGAGGTTTCCTTAAATGATAGAGATGAGGTGTGCATTACTTGCGCGTTGCCTTTCGTCCGTTTTCGAAGAGATTTAACCGCTCATCGTCTTACACGTGTTTACACTTCTTACTTCTTTGACAGGACTTCTTTATGCTCGCAGGGTAGTCTTTACGTAAAACCCGAGAGAGCTAGGCCTCGTAATTACAGATTTGCCAAGTCATGGACATGCCTAAATATTGTCTTCTTTAGGCTTAACTTTCGTAAAAGATATTTCCTGGATTCATGCGGTTTAAAGCGACTAGCTTCGTCATGTAGAAGGCCGTCACAAACTTAAGGGTAAAACACAGTTCTTCGCACAATACTCAGGACCCTTGTAAAGCTTAGAAAAAATTATATGATATTACTCGTTGGTATTGCGTCAGATCGATTACGGGAGCTACTGAAATAGTCGGATATTATCGCCAAACCAAGCTTATCTTCCCAACTCTGAATTATGTCTTACCTGACAATTTGTCTGGAACATAGTCCTCTTTTTGTTAAATTAAGCAACACTGACTTAACCTACACTGTACATAAAAAAATACGCTTTGTACGCTTCCAGCAAAATTTGGCGACTCTGTGAGAAGTAACGATTTCCCTTGATGCCGGACATCCGTGTAGCTTTCATTCTAATCAACGATGAACTGCGTGATCTAAGAAAAATATAGTTTCTTGGTATCCATTGGATAAATATGCTCTTAGCTGGTGGTATAAATTAGTTCTCTTTCGTGTTTTTCTTCTAGTGATCATCCAATTATGTTGCCTCCTTATATTTTATTGCCCTGGGAAACCACAAATATGGTTTCTATCTAGAAAGGCACCATCTAATCTCATATTTATCCGTTTGTTTTTGTTTTTCATGTCACCTTTTAGTTTTCACTCCCAGTTTAATACGAACTCACTTGGTTTTGATTGACATGATCTGACAGTTAGCAAAGCGTTCCGAGAAGCTTACTAACCTACCTCATTAATATTCTGTTTGATATTTTTTTTGTTTGAAAATTTAAGGAGTTCTTTATACATGGTTCGATTCCCTATTATTCATGGTCCTTTCATATATTTATTTGTAAATAAAATGTAATCGACACGATTTGGGATCCTGTAAACGGACTTTATACCATAGATTCAATGCGTTATTTTGATGAAAAAATATAGGTCTGAGTAATCGAAATGCCATGCAACTCCACAGACCTTCTAATTCAAACAGAGCGAAAAGACTAAGTTTTTTTTTAATTTGTAACAGTTTATATAATAAAATAAAATAGTAGTTTAGTTACGATTAAACGGAAGTGTGTGTTCTCTACAAAATCATCGCAATTTGAAGTCGGGCGTTGTCCTGTAATTATCTACTTTCAATATTTAATGCTAAACTGATTTAAGGCGTTATAGGTTTTATCAAAACAGCTTTAATTGTATTAAAAATTATAATGAAAATAATTTATATGAAATAATAATGTATGTACAATAAGATTTATCATACCAATTATGACTGCACTTTATTTGAAACTGTTGGAATTACATGGGAATATAAGACAGTCTAGTATGGGCAGAACATTTCAAATGGCGAATATAAACGATATGATGCAATGATTTATATTCGTGAACACATAAAATGCCTAGGCATATACAAACATCCAAACTCATGATAAAATAATAAAAGCTGATTTTTTTATCAAAAGACAACCCACACATACCATGTTTAAGCGTATCGAACGCCTTAGCAACGCCGGACATCTAGCTAGTATCATATAGATTAGCGAAGTATATACGTAAGAGGAAAAGAAATATGAAAAATAAGAAATTACAACGACGAATAAATAATGAGTAAAATATATATGTATTTTGTATTCGTAGTACAACCAAACAATGAAACTGGACTGAGTATCACAATTTCGAAACAAAATGATGAGAATTCTTTGTAAATATAAATGTAATAAGGAAACGAATAAAAAGCTGAAAAATACACGGGTATTAGACTTAAGTTAGTGCCAAATGCTGATATGGGAGGGTAATTTATCGACATAACGCACCTGTCTCAAACAGTTCTTCTTGGTTCGGACAGTTGTAATTCACTAATCCTGGACTTTATTGTATCTGGATTGTACTGTAACAGCTTACGTATGGATCGACCTTTCTCTCGTTTACAATCTCTTACTTTCGTTTATGTTTTCTATCATTCAGAATCCTTAGAATGGTGTTTTATTTGAAATGTCAGTCGGCTGTATATGACTAACAGGAGACAACTTGAATGCAAACTGGAGAGAACTTGAATAGCTAGTGGGCACTGTCTTAGAGTGTCTAACGTCTCTCTGTACAAAGCTTTCTCATAAAAAAAAATGCACGAGGATTTATTTTCCTAGATATAAACCGTGTCCAAATATTCAAAATCACATTTGCTACTAAAATATTGAAAATCACATTTGCTACTAAAATATTCAAAATCACATTTGCTACTAAAATATTCAAAATCACATTTGCTACTAAAATATTCAAAATCACATTTGCTACTAAAATATTCAAAATCACATTTGCTACTAAAATATTCAAAATCACATTTGCTACTAAAATATTGAAAATCACATTTGCTACTAAAATATTCAAAATCACATTTGCTACTAAAATATTCAAAATCACATTTGCTACTAAAATATTCAAAATCACATTTGCTACTAAAATATTCAAAATCACATTTGCCACTAAAATATTCAAAATCACATTTGCTACTAAAATATTCAAAATCACATTTGCTACTAAAATATTCAAAATCACATTTGCTACTAAAATATTCAAAATCACATTTGCTACTAAAATATTCAAAATCACATTTGCTACTAAAATATTCAAAATCACATTTGCTACTAAAATATTCAAAATCACATTTGCTACTAAAATATTCAAAATCACATTTGCCACTAAAATATTCAAAATCACATTTGCTACTAAAATATTCAAAATCACATTTGCTACTAAAATATTCAAAATCACATTTGCTACTAAAATATTCAAAATCACATTTGCTACTAAAATATTCAAAATCACATTTGCTACTAAAATATTCAAAATCACATTTGCTACTAAAATATTCAAAATCACATTTGCTACTAAAATATTCAAAATCACATTTGCTTACTAAAATATGGAAAATCACATTTGCTACAAAATATGGAAAATCACATTTGCTACTAAAATATTCAAAATCACATTTGCCACTAAAATATTCCAAATCACATTTGCTACTAAAATATTCAAAATCACATTTGCCACTAAAATATTCAAAATCACATTTGCTACTAAAATATTCAAAATCACATTTCCTACTAAAATATGGAAAATCACATTTGCTACTAAAATATTCAAAATCACATTTGCTACTAAAATATTCAAAATCACATTTGCTACTAAAATATTCAAAATCACATTTGCTTACTAAAATATTCAAAATCACATTTGCTACAAAATATGGAAAATCACATTTGCTACTAAAATATTCAAAATCACATTTGCTACTAAAATATGCAAAATCACATTTGCTGCTCAAATATAGTTCCTATATATTGATTAGCTACACGATCTTTTAAAAGAAAATGGTCCATCGTGATATTGACTCAAGTAACAACACAAAGTTGGATACTCCAGACTAGACGAATTGTTATCAGTGAAAAGACCAAGAGACTAAAGTGGGGAGATTAATCTAGTAATCTCGAAGTATGGTACTACGCCGTCTTCAAATTGCCTTGCAGTTCTAACGGCATTTCTATATAAAGACACCTCAGGTAGTTAGCAAATAACTAACATCCTCTCGCAGATTATTGCCAATATCTGGAATTATGGGTCGCATAGGATTAGCTATAATTTATGTTCTATCGATGCTTACTATGATTGTAGTATGTCAAAATAGAATGCGACTACAATACAACACAAAAATGATTCTGTCCGGATAAATTATCCGTCTTGAGTTTTCATTCCATCATATTTCTCATCAATATTGTGCACTTTTTTCCACCGCAATCTTCTAAAATTGACATAAAATTGCATCAATTATGAAACTTTGGTTAGTGTGGAGTCACCACTCATTTAGTATAAGCTAGCATTATTACACTCCTTATGAAATAGGGGGTAATTATATGGTAGACTACACTAGGACAACAGAGTCGTAGGCCACCGTATAAAAAGATACCATAAAAATATGATTAGTTATTTTTTTTGTATCATGTTAATGTGTAATCATAAAAACAATATTTTTTAACAATTCTTTTTGTTTTAAGCTGACGCAAATATAGAAACTGTTTTAATAATCGTTTAACTATGACGACACTGAATCATTTATAAATACTTCTTATATAGACTTGAGATAATTTCAGAAGTAATCCATAATTGCTCTTTCGGAACATGTCATTTATATTTATATACATATATATATATATATATATATATATATATATACGCATATATTTATATATATATATATATATATATATATTCGTAAAAACACATGCCTAAACTTGCTCTTTTCTTTTACCTCTTTTAGTTTAACTGTCCTACTTATAATGCTTACATTGGCACTATATCTTGTATCTTCCAGATTTGATTGTTACATGTTATTATCTATTTATTTATTTAAATTGTTGCCTCGTTATCGATTCACTAGTCATGATCCATACTCTAACTGCTATCTCAGCATAGGCACTGCATTTTTGAGTTCCTACAACAATATCTCCAGAACCACCCATAATATGCTAATTAGTGTACAATAGTAGATTTTATAATTGATATAGCTTTCTTATCTATATTCTAAATGCAATTCTAATATACCGTAAACTAAAAATGTGTATATAAACAAAAGTCCAGTAAGCACTCTGTTGTAATTACCGTCATAACCGATCAGTTACGGAGAAATATTTTGAATTTTAATGTTTTTGTGCTTAATTCTATAATAGCTAATAATTACCTATTTGCAATATATTTAATCTTAAATAATTCTATTTCAAACGCAACGTAGTTTACTGAAATCGCTGCTGGTAAATAAACGTGAAAGAGTATAAAAAGGCTATCGCAACAGAAGAGAATCTAGATACAAAGTAATGTGATTAATGGATAAAAGACCTATTCATTTCCCGTTCTGGTTTTACGATATTTTCAATTACTTTTTTTTACCAAGAAACTTTTCATCTCTTTCTTTCTGAAAAAGAGCTTGGTGTCTCTAAATTAAAAATATTCTACCACTCCGGTTATCTAAAACAGGAAGTCTATTTTACTGCATTGTGTCTGTGGTTTATCTGGAATATAAAGGCGGATATGAAAACGAACTCTACGTTTGTTTCGTTGTGTCCATACATCACACCATTTAAACACTTAGGTCCCTGCATTTCCACAGCTTTATGTGAAACTGTTTCCTTCCCCTAGCAGTCTATTTTCTACTGATATGGCGCGATATTCTGCACAAATTATTATATAAGTAAGTAATAATAACATTTTATTTAATTCATTAGAAATTTATTTACGTTACCCTTAAACGTGTGTATAGCTTGTAATTATATTTCACTGTATTACATTTAAATACTGTAGTTTTGATCTTATTTTTTACTTCTGATTTCTATATTTGTGATTTTTATTTCTAATGTTACAGGTGTACATATAAGTATTAATAACTGTGATATGTTTCGACTATGTATATGCGGATACATACGTGTTTTATAGATATATTTTAATATGTAAATATGTCTGCATGCGCCATAGATGTACACGTTAGATCTGCAAAAACCAAACTTTTTTTTTTACTTACAAAATATAGTTATTTTCCACTCGGCCAAATCTATATCAGACAGGGCCGTAAGTCTTGCCTTAGTTTCATTCTATATTCCTAATCCTTTCATGTCTTTCACACTGACTTCCTCAGTTTGGAGGCAAAAGTAAATCTGTTCTAAAAATAATACGCCTGGTATGTTCAGATGAGTTAAGTTCCATTTTTTCTTAACGCTTTAGTTGTATTCTGTGTTTCGTCGAGAAACGTTTACAGTTTTTCATGTAATATAACTTCCATATGGTTTTCAGTTAATCTCTTTTTACAGTAAATTTTAGGACGCTATTGGATTTTAGGTACACGACATCAGGATTTCAATTTATATTGGACTATATCATATGCAGATATGTTTTGAAATATTTAATCTTTTTTGATTTGTATTTATCATTTTACACTATTCATATTGCCAACTTACATACTTTCAATTAAATATGTTTACTTTCACAATTTTTGTTTGACAATAATGTGATAACCAGCAAAATTTATATACCGGGGATGAATATTATTCTGCTAACTACGTTTCTCCAAGTATATGCGCCATTCATATATTTTCCATTAATTAAGGAGTATTTAAAAAATATTTTTATATTCTTAGTAGAAAATAAATTTGTTAAAAAATTTACATCTACAAAAATTTAACATAAATTTTCAATTATATTATTTCTCTTCCTCGAATATTTTTTTAACTGTTTGAAATTGTCATATAAATATCAATACTAATACTTATACTTGCTTTAACTTTACAGAATCGTTCAATTACTGCGCTCGAAATTAATTTGTATCTTACAGACTCAGGCATTTATATATGTATGCTTGTGATATATTTATATATATATGTATATATATATATATATATATATATATATATATATATATATATATACATGGAAATAAATGTTTAGAGGTACAGACTTTATATATAGATTTACAAATAATAGGCGGAAGTTTCTCGAGAGCTCTTTCGGCTATCATCTCATCAGGAGAAAATCGATAGCAACCTAAATAATATTGTGTCGAAAAAGAAAGAGTTCTAATGGGGAACTTATTAAATGCGTTTGATGTTTCTTTTTGCCGGCACAAAGAAGGTTGACGCACCGCAATAGAGACGGCCTCCAAAATCTTTGAATTGTTTTTGGAGTCCGCTCGGTGTAGCACCTCGAACCAATCTATTTTATTATATCTATCGGCACAGCACGGGTTGTCAATCAAATGCTGGCCAATAGCAGAGTCCAAGGCTGCAGAAGGAGGGAGACCACGAGACCACATCAGGCAAAAAGAAACACCAAACTCATTGTTTCTTTTTGGGGAACTTTGAAACTTTTCTCCCGCTTTTTTTCTTCCTCGTTGTGCCAATATTTTAATCGTTTTTAAACGTAAATAAATTTATTTAGTGTTCCCGTACTTTTGGCACATTTAATAAGTTCCTCATTAGAACTCTTTATTTTTCGACACAATATTATTTAGGTTGCTATCGATTTTCTCCTGACGAGATGATAGCAGAAAGAGCTCTCGAGAAACTTCCGCCTATTATTTTTAAATACATATATATATATATATATATATATATATATATATATATATATATATATATATATATATACATATATATATATATACATGTGTATACGCGTGTTAGTGTGATATTACAAACTACACTCCTCCTATATAACAGATATAAATATAGTTCTCTCATTCAGCCTCCATAATTTATTTGTCTCCTTATGTAACTATCGCCTGACGTCAAATGCCGATAACGGTACGTAGCATCTATTCACGAGAAGCATTACGATTCGAAATAACATGGTATTATAAGTTTTCACTTACAGAAAACCTTTAATCATATATTCCCTTACTAAAGAAATGAACACACACACACACACATGCACACACACACATATATACTACTATATAGTGTGTATATATATTCATTTTCTCTCTTTATTGACTGATATATGTATACATGTATGTGTGTGTATGTGTATGTGTGTAGAGATGGAGAAGGAGAGAGATACATAAATTATGTATATATTAGGGTTCATTTGCGTTTTCGTCCTGTTCTCTAAATGAATTCTTTGTATAGTTAAGAAGTTTTCGACTTTGCTAACGAGTTCGAATCGATAAGAACGAGTGTTTAGAAGCTGAAATGTTTCATACTCGTCACAGATGCACAAAGGCAAACATGGTTTTCTGCTTGACAAGTAAAAAAATATATTAGTAAGAATCGAAACACAAACTGTAGCATACAAATCTGGTGCCGTTACCACCGTACTAAAGTGACACGCGTATGAACTGATTATAAATTAAAAAATAAAAGAAGACTAAGATAATATTACAAAATATATAACGGGGTTTTTTTTTTCAATTTTGCCCCATTAAACCTTAAAAATTATTATAACTTGCTAGAGACCATTAAAATGGCGGTCAGTGAAAATGGTTTTCATATATAAGATATATATATATATATATATATATATATATATATATATATATATATATATATATATATATATATATGAACACCATTTTTAAAGGAAAGAGAGACTATGGGAAAGTAAACTGAAATTATAAGCAACACAATGGAATCTAAGGTCAACAAGTCAACAGGCAAACATAATGCAACATTAAAAATGAAATACAAACATAAGGTTTACAATTTAATATGACTTCTTTGTAAAGAATAGAATAAATTTTTCTAAAAATCATCAAATAGCCGGAAGACATTAGATTAAATCAGCATTATTGTTAGTATATTTACCTTGAGTTAGTTAATCGATCAAATTAATAAAGTGTTATTATTATTGGCTCACATGGAGCTTTCAAGCAGGTCATGAAAGATCAGATTGAAAACCTGTGGTGCCCCCTGGAAGTTGAGTGAGAACAACTCTCCCCAGACGCCAAGCCTCTCCACCTCCTTCCATAGTATTTGCTAATAAATTTGCGATATCGCAACAGTCTCTCGCCATTGAATTTACTGCTGGCAGCGACCATTGGTCTATACTGCAAATCAAGTGTCACTTAGCCTTCGAAGATCCTAGTTCTCTTCGCGCTGGTAAAGCGGAGGTCTGGTCAGTGTCTTCTCCTCGGTCTTTCCATCCTCCTTGATCCTTCTCGGTTATTTGGTATCAAACATTTGGGGGGAGCGATGAGGCAATGGCAGGGAATCCGTGATAGGGGTGTAGAACTTGTTGATATGCAGCTTCAGTGTACTTCATTCCCTATAAGGCTTATTCATGTTTGGCCTATGCAGCAGTCTGTCTGGCTCACGCATGTGGTTCATATGTATTTTTCTCCGCATTCAACCGTTTTCTTTAATATGTCAGCCGTTTTCATAATCGTTAGTCATTATATCTTTGCAACCATTCCCCTGATTCCAATTTCTCCTATTGTGTTTTCAATTTTTTTTCGGAATTGTTCCTAGTGCTCCTACTATTGTAGGTATTATTTTGATTTTCTTCATCATCCAAATCCTTTTTAACTCTCTGGCTAGCTCTGCGTATTTATTTTGTTTCTCCTTTTCTTTCATACTCAACATGTGATCAACTGGGAGAGCAAAATCTACAAGTTGACAGGATTTTTCTTTCTTATTAATTATTACGTCACATGGTCTTCTTGCTTGGATGGGTTTATCAGTTTGTACGTTCATGCCCCATAAGATTTTCTGATTCTCGTTTCAAGTACTGTTGCCGGCTTCTGTTTGTACCATCTGTAGCCGTTCCTGTATCCAGTTTGGGTTTAGTTTATATGTGGTGTTAGTCTCCACATTCAAGGGATTTCCTTAACATTTCTGCAGTTTTCGTTATTGAAATTCATAGTATTTTCTCAGCCATCCCTCTGATTCCAATCTCTTCGATCTTTTTCCAAATTTTATTATTAATGTTGTTGTTGTTTTTGTTGTTGTTATTAGTATTACTATTATTATTATTATTATTATTATTATTATTATTATTATTATTATTATTATTATTATTATGTAATTACTAGAAATATTCACACAAGTATTCACTATTCATTGCTCGGTGTGTTTTCCAGTGTTATTGACATGAATTTTACTGTGATTTACTTCGCCTCTTTCAATAACTTTTGAAAAATATTTCGGTCTTTTACAAACATCCGTTTACCATTTACTTTTCTCCAGCAACGATCACGAATAAGCTTTCCCCAATATGTCAATAGTGTTCATACCTTTTTAATCTAGGTTTGCCTGGTACATTCTCAATCTTCTTATTCTCTTTGACATATTAGAAACATTGGGTGAGTATATGTCTGCCAGTTTGTTAGATGTCGACTAGGTTTAATGTCATTGATATCGTGCATTTTTCTTCTTTTTCCTTTCCTTGTATTCTTCTTCTTCGTCTTCTTCTCCTTCTTCTTTTCTTTCTTCTTCTTCTTATTATTATAGTAGTAGTAGTAGTAGTAGTAGTAGTTGTACGAGTGGTTTTAATTAGTAGTTGGCACTAAAATTCTTACATGAGCCATTGTCAGTAAGCTTTCATTTTGTTATGCTTGGAGTCACGCCAGATTTTTTAAAATACGTTTAGTTTCTTTGGATAATGATTAAAAAGGATTTACATTCACGCAACAGCTGTTTACCAATAAGTTAAACTTGATAAAAGCAGTTGATGTTCTGTAGAGTTTGAGGGCAATAAACTTTATAAGCTTCTAGTAGACTTCTGTTTATTTCAAGATGAACCTGAATAGTTCTCTCCCATCTGATATTATAACCTTACTTAAAACGTCACAACCAATTTCCTTGCCATAAAGAGATTCCGATGATATTACCGATCTTCGTTGGGAAGATGACATTTCATACTTTCTCTGAATTCTTTAAATTTAGTACCGTTTCTAAAGCCGCTACTCTGTTTACCTAAATTGAATTCTTCCTTTTCTTCTTCTTCTTTTTCTTCTTCTTCTTCTTCTTCTTCTTCTTCTTCTTCTTCTTTGTTATTCTTATTCTTATTATTGTTATTATTTTTATTGTTGTTGTTATTATTATTATTATTATTATTATTATTATTATTATTATTATTATTATTATGTAGCAGATGTTTTGTGTTGTCAGTTATTCCTGTTTCCTCCGAAATTAGCTTGAGTCTTCTTTGATAACTAATTTCTGTGTTGTACACTTTTTAACCGCATCTTCTATTCTTCTGGTTGTCAGATTGTTTTCGTTAAAAAGCTGGTTGTGTTCCCAGGACTTGCATTCACTTTGCTGTCTGTGTTCTTCTTTCTGGATATAATTTTGTAAGATTATATGTTGTATTATATGAAATAAAGAAGAAAATATATATTACGTGGAAAAGAAAAGATTTCTTTCCGATTAAATACTCATGTAGTCAAAATACAGTTACACGAATAAATATAGTTGAGGAACTACAGATTACTTCCCGGGTTGTTAGCACCCTAGCCCTTCATGGGCGTGCTTTGGCCGTAGGTGGAGGAATACATAGAAATGCAGCCCCATAATCCCCTGTATTCTATCGACCTCTTTGTCTGCACAGTCATGAAGTGAGCATGAATATTTCTGTCTCTCCGTAAATGAGGGGTGCACACCCTCCCACTCAACACTAGTTTAGGGTAGTTTGTTTAAGTCACGGTGAAAAGCAATTGCAAATTCTATGTAAAAATATTGTAATATATATTGTATAAATTAAATAAAATAAAATAGTTAATTATATTTCATATATCTGGCGATTGTGCCGTATTATGTGTTTTTTTGTGTCTGCCATAAATGTCTTAAGTCGGATGAGGTGGCCCTGAGGGGGAAGAAAGAGAATTTCAGCCAGAATGCCACCACACTTATCTTGAGAAAATGAAAAATCCACACACTAACAGTCAACATCTCAGGTATGCTTTTCGTCTTGTGACTCAGGCCCTAATGACTGATCCATCTTCACATCATTATGGGGTCGTTTCTAAGACTTCTTACCGTGTCTTTATCGTTGAGATATCGCTTATTCCCCCGGGAAGCTGGTGGTATTCCGAGGACTAAACTATAGTACAACATTGTAAAATATTTAAGAGGATATATTATTTTCTAGCATGGAATGATTTCGACCTGCCGGGTTTTAATAGATTACGGCACAATCTACCATATTGTTCCATAAATCGAGAGTTGTTTTTCGCATAGAAACAATCTCGACCCTACGGAAAAATACACGAACACAACTCCAAAGATAATAGAAACTAGACAAATATAAAAGAAATGAGTTCCACGGTTTTAAAAACTGAACGAACTTTAAATATATTTAGGGCAGATGAAAAAGGACTCTATACGATAAACGAATACCTTAATCACGGTTTAAAAACAATTTCAAAGGAAAATGAAAGAATGACAGACCGATACACACGTGCGCACAAACGAAAACAAAAAATGGACTCGGAACATTCAGAACCTGAAAAAACTTGTTTTCCACCTACGAGGAAACTAACCGTTACATATAAAAGATCGATTCAGAATTAAAAATGTGTACCCTTCCTACATCTATACACATGAAACTTATTCACATGTAAAAAGAGTATTGAAAAAATAATCTTTCGATTAGAAAACAAAGTCAGAAATGTGTCCCTCTAGGAAATAAAAGACAAAACGTGTCTCTAGTAAATGCGGATATATATATATATATATATATATATATATATATATATATATATATATATATATATATATATATATATATATATATAACTACTTCATTTACCCACATAAATTTATCCGAAAGTATAGATTTATGCGTAAACTTAAAGCATTTATTTAAAAAATGCTCAATACGTAGGTAAAGCTAGTTAGTAATTTATTAAATATATATGACGATTAAGCTACACTGAATATTCGGCATTTCATCCACTCTAGGATTCATCAGGCTTATGCGCGATTTCTGTGGTTGTTTATCGTTTTTATATTGTCCTCTTCTATTGAGGATTTAGTTAGCCAATCAGCTTTCTAGTATCCACCGCGCCCCTTCCTATAAACCAATGAGCATGCATTTTATCGAACAAAGGATCTGTTTTAAAACTAGGTTTTGAGGCAGACATTTTTCTTGTTAGTATATATAAATATACATATGTGTACATACATATATGCATATATATATATACATATATATATACATACATATATGTGTGATCGTATATGTATATTCATGTTTAGTTAATTTATTTATTTGTTTATTTTCTATTGTTTTTGTTAGTTCTAAAACTATTTTGTATCGCTATCCTAGAGTAAATGTTATTTTGTGAACACAGTTATTTGCTATTTCTCTTCGACATTTTAATAGATTTTGGGGTTCTTTAAAGTACAGGATAGCAAATTTTTCATGAAGTCATAATCTACATGGGTCGTCTAAATGCATACACTTGGTAGCTTGTCTTATTATTTTCCATTCGACTACCGGCGAATATCCGCTTTCTTTGAGCTCCCAGTATTTATTCGCTAGTGCTATTTTTATACAGTGTTTTTTTTATTTTTGAATGTACTTTTGTGGTCATAGTATCGGTTTTTTGACCACAAAAGTGCATTCAACAATAAAACCACCGTATAAAAACAACACTAGTGAATAATTGCTGGGAACTCAAAGAAAGCGGATATATATATATATATATATATATATATATATATATAATATATATATATATATATATATATATATATATATCAAGATATACATATATATATGTGTGTGTGTGTAAAGTCATGCATTGTTACATGAAAAAAAGAAATAATTTAAAAACAGACATATTACAATTGATATTACTTTAAAAACGAACAGGATCTTTTCTATAATTATCGTTTTTTTTTTTCTTTTTCTATCCTTAAAATCCATGTGTTACACAACATTAACTCAAACGTCTATCCATACTCGCGGTTTCATGTTTGGAACACTCGACTAATTGATGTATTTGTTTATCTATCTTTAATTGGCTGTTTCCCCATTTAAGTTTATTTTCGTTTTCTTAACTGTATCATTGATAGTCTGTTCGTCTTGATACCCAGGCCCTAGTGAGTGACCCATCTTCACATCGTTATGGGACCGGTTCTAAAACTCCTAACTATTTCTTTATCGTTGTGATATCGTTTATTCCCCCGGGAAGCTTGTTGTGTTCCCAGGACGTTCACCAACTACGTAACTATCCCCGGGGACCGATAGTACCACATTTCAAAATATTTACAAATATTCTTTCCGATACACGAGTAATATTTTCTTGCTTTATTTATATTCATTTAAATAATTTCATTTAATTAAACTGATCTTTAGCGCATGAAATAGCTAGTACCAAGGGCAAATGAATGTATGTTGAATGTGAACAGACTCTCGAGGATACAGTTAAGAAAACGAAAATAAAAGTTAATGAGGAAGCAGCCAATTAAAGATAGATAAACAAACACATCAATTAGCCGAGTGTTCTGAAAATGAAACCGCGAGTATGGATAGACGTTTGATTTGCCGTTGTGTAATACATGTATTTTAAGGATTGAAAAGGTATAAAAACGAAAATTATAGAAAATATCCTGTAAGCTTTTAAAGTAATATCAATTGTAATGTGTCTGTTTTTAAAATAGAGAGAAAAACAGAAGGAAAAAGGCAGAATGCTGTTAGCTGAAACCGAAGAAATAAAGGGGAATCACCCGTTGATCGAGGCGCTCGAGTCAGAATCGGTTTGACTCTGTCAATTAAACAGGCCAGCGCTTTGAAAGCAGGTCATCTAGTGTTGTCCGGCTTCCAATAATGTGAATGATAGCGAAATCTGTTGTATCCGAGTTCCAGTTTTCGAATTCTTGATTATTTTAAGAGGAATTAATGAGCGACTAGTATTAATCGGTTTCCGGAGTTTAAATTTTCTGGTTAAGCGAAATTAGAGTTTGCGATAAGTTCTTACTCCGAGTGTATAGATAGCGGTATATGCTATCACACGTGATAATCCCATATTCACACCGTCAGTTACCTGGTTACTGATGGGAACGAGTGAGATATTGGTCGGAAAATATTAAAACGGAATCGCAAAGTCCGATGAGCATAGGTAGCCTTTTAAATAGTACTTTATACTAGTGAGGTGATAATCGTCAATAACGCTAGTCAGTGTCCTTAGTGAGTGATATGGAACCTGTGGGGTATTGATCAGCACAATGTCAACAAGTGTTCGATAAATCTAGGCTGCATTTGACCAGTCCATAAGGATGAATAGGAATATGCCTTAGTATTAAGACCCTTGGTAAATGTCCTGCGGTTACTATACCACCGGTAAGCCGTACAACAGTCTATGGAAGATTGGAAGGGTTAGGAAACATACCAAAGGGTACAAGATTCCTACAATGGGCAATGCCTTAAGAGACTTTCGATAGTCATTACTCCAAGCATAATGAGGTGCTCGTTGCTGAAAACTGCAAGGCCTGAGAGTCTCTGGTGATTGTTGATGCCATAAATTGATCATTGCGAGTCACGTATGGGGACATATTCAGACGAGAAGTATCGTGTTAGAAATCCCGTATTACGAAATATGAATCGTCTCCCGTAAGGTAGAGACGGAGATATTCAGAGAAGTATCGTTGACGAAATACGAAGCGGCTCCGGTAAGGTAGTGATTAATATATTCTAAAATGAAGTATTGTGGAAGTATTGTCGAATAAATTCCGTATAACGAAATACGAAGCGTCTTCTGTAAGGGATATACGGAAATATTCAGAGAAGATGTATTGTGTAATAAATCTCGAATGATGAAATACGTAACGTCTCCAGTAATATAGAGACGGGGATATTATGAGAACTATCGCTGAAGAAGTCCAGTTTGAAGCAATGTGTAAACGTCTCTAGTACGGTAGAGACAGACGTTGTCAGAGAAGAAGTAACTAAATTAGTGTGGGGCTAAGAAAGGTTTTTATTTTTCGATCTATGGTCGATAACTGCCCCAGAAATATGCTAATGAAAACTGAGTTAGAGCCTTTTATTCAGGTGGCAATCCTAAAGAATTGCCGACTGATTCTGCCAGGTAGAAAGAGAACCGGTTTAGTCCTCGATGTGAAATACACTTCCTTTGTAAATGGAGAACATTTCCGGGAACATTAAACAATATTGCTGAAAAATGTTTATTTTGAAATATTTTGTCATGGCTACAGAAGGTACCTTAAGTGACGGTCTTCAAGAAATCGTTTATGGGGAATTTTCTTACTAACAGAAAGTTGCCTAGTTATTGTGCATGGCGAGGGAGCAAATTATTCAATCAGAACGAACCAGATCATGACGTGTAGGACGAGGATTGGTTGGATGAGAAAACCAGGTCCGTTTCGACATACCAACCATCCATTTATAAATAGATAAACGGGCAGACAATTAATTTTTCGCGTTTGTTTAGAGTCTGGAGTTTTGGAAGAGTTGATTGCGTATCTGTCCACCGCCTCACCTCGCATGAAATCACCCGTTCATTGACTGATCGACAAGTGAGAAAATCGGTTGTTAAAAACAAGAAAATTCCCCGTTTGAATAACTATCGAAGACTACAAGAAAAAGAAAAATATAATCTATATATATATTTTATTATTTTTATCTTTTCTGGTGATGACTGTTTGTATACATTGTCCTGTTCGTCTTGTAATAATTCATCTTTATGAAAAAAACTAGACCCAGAGTCTGCGCGAATATTCATCACCATTATTGTTAGTTAACGTTGCAGACAAACACCAACTATAATGAGTGATATTTTTCATCGAGCGGCCGGCTAGTGCGAGTGACATGATCGATAATCTACCGTATCTAGCATTCGGATCGCATCGTTATATCAACCCTGTCATCATAGAAGTGGCTGCGACTGCGGCGTTGAACTTTTGTGAGTGTTCGAACCGAACCACCGGGAACTACCCTCGTGTATAACTAGTGATCTGCTGTCATATAGCATTTTATGCTATACATGTACGGCTGCTCACCTGTGTTTTATTGGTTCGGTTTGACAAAAATGTGACCTGTAACTTGATGGATACCATGGTTCCTATGTTTACACCTTCTGAGTGAGATCGGGTCTTTGCAGAACATTATGTATTATTGATGTGCTAACACCTGGTTAATTTGGTAACGATGTGCTAACACCTATATTCGGCATAAACACGTTGACACCCCGGTCCCCACTGGATCAGCGAAGGTAAGCAAGTTGAAACTGGCCAGTACTAAATAGGTGAATATTTGAGTGTTCCAGATGTTATATCTGCTCTCAGCTTAGCTTGGCATTGTTTTCAGTCATTCTGGACTTCTCCATCCAACTGGATTCAAATAGTACGAATTTAGGAGAGGTGGGTTGTTTATTGCACAATCCTTGGCTTACAATTAAACGCGCAGCTGCCCCCCAGGGGCTATCCTTTGTCTTTCGAGACTGAACGGAGACATCGGTTAACAACTAGTTAAACATGTGCTTCTGGATTGTTGTGCCTTCAAGGCATTTAGAAATTATAATCACAAGTTTAAGGTGTTTTGATGATTTGGTTCACTGCCATAATTGAATCCATATTGGGATGTGCTGAATATGCTGAATATGTACCCGTTGGTAATTGACCAAATCAGTAAATTGGCAACTATATATGTTAATTGTTCCTTATTTAATTTATAATCTGAGGAATCAACCATGTCTCGTCTTTGCTGTTCTATTCAGTTGCCGCGATTTCATTTTATTCTTATTTTATCCTCTACACAGGCTACAATGTAATCAAAGTTAGTTCGACTTAAATCGCCGGCAACGCAGCCGATTATTAAAAAGATAATAACAAACAATCCGTGTTTATTTATCGATCAGATTTCATAACTTGGATCGTAGATGAATTCCTGTGTTCTTCTTCTAGCCACATGCCTCTCAGAGTTTAACACACCATTACGGACAATAACATGTATTGTGATTATCTTTGGCAAGATATGATTGAAGTCAAGTATTTTCCTCTTTGTGATTCAGCCACATATGTTGGTGAGTATTTTAATCAGTATTGTGTATTATTAAATAGTTGAGACTATTCAAGCAGCTTATTACATTTCTACGTTCATGTGCTGATGTACCATACCTCATGCCTGTTGTATTCTTCACCTGCTGAAATGCGATTCTATGTTTTTTAACTTACTACTTCCATAAATCTCTTTACCCATCCTTAAATAATTTACACAGTGTATCATCCTCATTTTTACATCAAGTCTAATGCACTTCGCATCGTTTTCATAACAATCTTTTTACATTTATGCAGTTTTTACGCAGTTTATACTGTATTTGCAGTTAGTTGCTCATAAATCATTTTTCAGACAGTCGGAAATTAGTAAGGAGAACTAGATTGTCAATCCATCGCTGTGTGCGTTTATTTATATAAAACACTATGGTGATCAAATGTCATAGCAATGGAAAAAATGGATCGATGAATTCTTATTCTTTAGTTTCAGATGGAAAACCGTGTTAGTTATTATTACACGCCAACGAATTTGCAATAGTTGCTACGAATTCATAATCGGGACTCTATAAGGTCATCGTCTACTCCATGTCCAATATTTACTACCAACCACCCATAACACAATTCATCATCTCACAAAGCTGTCACAATAAAACTTGTAATATCATGCAATATCAACATACAAGCTCAGGTAAGATGTGCAATGTATGATCATGAAAATTCAGATTTACATACCGCTGACTAGTCCTAATCTATATAGTAAAACATCACGTCTATGTGTGTCTGCCTGTACACGAAAAGGCTCCTATAGAGGTTAGTGTAATACTAAACTCATCACATACAGTGACAGAAGAGGTATCAAGGATCGAAATACGTATGTAGGTTTTGAATAGGGATGGTTGATTAAAAGTATTGAGTCTGCGTTCGCGATCGCTCCCCAAGGACATAAGAATACTTTGATAAGTAAGTTTCTGCTAGAAATAGAAATCTATAATAAAACTATGGAGTTTGCGTTCGCGCACTTGCCCCCAATAGAATGGAAATATTCAACAAACTATAATAAGAACTTTCGGTATCTATCCCAGTACGTATATTCTGATAAGTATGTTTCAGTTTAAAAGACACACACACACACACACATACACACACACACACACACATATATATATATATATATATATATATATATATATATATATATATATATATATATATATATATATATGACTAGCAGTTCAGCTCGGCTTTGCTCGGACCCTATGTACTTTTGATACATTGCCCTATGTGTGACTACACTTTATGAAAGATGTCAAATGTTTAGTCCAAAATTTGTCTGAGTAATTTCGTATAGCCTGCAAGAAATCGGAATCTATGAAAAAACTGTGGAGTTTGCGTTCGCGCACTTGCCTCCATAGAATGGAAATATTCAACAAACTATAATAAGAACTTTTGGTATCTATCGCAGTACGTATACTCTGATAAGTATGATTCAGTCTAAAGACACACCCCCACACACTCCCATATATATATATATATATATATATATATATATATATATATATATATATATATATATATATATATATATATATATATATATATATATAAACTAGCAATCTATCTCGGCTTCGCTCGGATCCTATGTACTTTTCAAAACTTGCAGTACGTGTGAATACACTTCATGAAAGATGTCAAGTGTTTAGACCAAAATTTGTCTGAGTAATTTCATATAGCCTGCAGAGGTCAACGTTTTTAATCTTTGGCCCCAATTTTGACCCCTTAGCATTTATAATTTTGGTCTTAAATCAAAATACAAAGTTTAACCCATGTTCCAGTTACCTATATCTAAGTTTTTAAGTCTGTAGACCCAAAATTCTCGGAGGAAATTTGTAAGATCTGCAAAGGTAAACTCTTTTAACTTTGACCTTTTGCCAGATAAATGTTCGCCCCAAAACTGATTAAAATTCCTGCTGCATGTTTGAATACCCCTTACGTATAAATTTCAATTGACCCGGTGGCAGCTCAAATTTTCGACCCAACCTGATTAAAAAGCTTGCCCTATGTCTGAATACCCTTTATAGAAAATTTCAAATGGTTCTATCAGAAATATCAGGTCAATTCCTTTTTACTTTGATCCCAATTTTGACTCCTTAACATTTATTCTTTCGGCTCAAATTAAATTAAAAAGAATTTCCCATATCTCAATACCCCTTATGTCAAAACTCGAGTCTCTAGAGTTAAAATTGACAGAGTTATTTCGTAGGGAATTTGCACCTGGAACTAATAGAGTGTGAAAAATGTCACAAAGTTTTAAATTTGTTTTTTTTTATTTGGATCCACATGAGAATGTTGGGATACGCGTGTTTCAGTTTGACCAGCTACGGCATAAAAAAATTATAGGGTCTACCTGGCGTTCATGAATGTGTTTACTTATTTTTAATAAAATATATTTTTAAAAGATAAGTTGTTTGTGAGTAATGCCGAATACAATTCAGGGACAGAAATATAATTTAGCCAATATGTGAATACTTTATGATAAATAATAGAGGGGTTAAACTATTTGATATCATTTTTAATGTGTGTTCTTGTTCCCTTTAAGTAATAGATATTTTTCTTTAAATATCAAGTTTACGAGAATACTCCAAAACAACTTATTTTACTAAACTATATTCTATTTAAAAAAAATAGACTAAAAAACATATTTCGGGGTAACGGTATTGACTCGAGGGTCAACCACCAGTTTTGCTCAGTATGAAAAGCTTTCGATGGAAAATTACTTAATTAGTATGCTCGGGTTATTTTACTAAACTGGCCAATTCGGGTGAATTCAATTTTGATAATGCAGAGGTAGATTGGCCGTATGTCACGTCAAACCTCGTCAGCCCTTTCCCAGGTCCCTAAATATAAGAAAGCATGCAAGAGCGAATTTTGGCAAATGAGTTGATCAGTCGAGTTGAACTGAATTCGGGGGTAAACAGAGCTTTAACAAGCACCTCTATCTACGTCCCATGCGACCGCCTAAACTTGGACTAACGGAAATATCACAGAAGATAAAATAAACAGTGGTACTTCGCAGATAGATTATTTTTCTTGTCTGAATGAACTGTTACACACCATCGTTTATATTTGCGTTGGTAAAAAAGTCATTGTTTCATTTTATTCCACTGTACGATAGCAAAACATTTTAATTTTAGCTTGACTTTGCTCGGGGCCTATGTATTGTTTATAATTTTATGTGCATATATATATATATATATATATATATATATATATATATATATATATATATATATATATAAAGTTTGGTTCATGTCCAGGTAACCTATATCTAAAATTTAAAATGTTTAGACCGAAAATTAGCGGAAAGGTTCCGCAGAGTCTGCAACGGTGAGCTCTTTAAACTTTGATGTCTTGACAGCAAAATTTACGCCGAAAAACTGATTACGAAGCTTGATGTATATCTGAATACCCGTTATGTAAATTTTCATATACCTGAACCCAATATTGGCTACATAGTTCGATAAAAAAACCGCCAACATTTTTGAACTGCAATCCTTTGGCAGTAAAGACCTGTTCTATGTTTGATTATACTTTATGTAAAATTTCAAATGTTTTGTCCAAAAATTGGCTGAGTGATTTAGTAGAGATTGCCCTACATTAACAAAAAAATGACCTGAATTTTTACCCATTAACATTTATTGTTTTGGGCTTAAATCAGATTAAAAGTTTGATCCATAGTCAAGCAACCTACATCGAAAATTTCAATTTTTCAGATCCTAAATTATCGGCGAAGTTTGATAGACTTTTCAAATGTCAAATCGCTGAATGTTTCGCCCTTTGTCTTTTACATTTCTGGCCGAAATCCGATTAAAATATTTTCCTATACACATTATGTCAAATCTAGAGTCTCTAGACTGAAAATTGAGAGAGTAATATTTTAGTAAAATGTATACACGTAGACACACATATAGATAATGCCACCTTTATACACATTTGATTACTTCTTGTAAAAAGCAGAACTGACAGCTCGAGTTTTATTTCATTCATTTGGGATTTCAAACTTAACTACTAAACGAAATAATCGACGGAAGTAAATTTATTTCAAGATACAGCAAGCAGATGTGGGCACCTACCCTATCTCTGGCTATATGCTGCGGTCTGCGTTACACCTATCTCCAGAGAGACTTTGTGCTTGTTTTCTTTTGTTTTTGTTTTTTCTCATATTCATTTTCTATTATAGCTATTTTACTTGCGGCCACCTTGTGAAAAGAGGAATAACTGGAATCGCGTATCAACGCCGTCATCGTATAGTCCACGTGACTGAACTTTCTAGGGTGTTTGACCCTTGTGGATTTCATCAAATCAGGATAGACGAGACAGTAAATTTTCTCTTTTGTATTTAGATATATTTACTATTTTTGTCGGTGCTTACATGTGGAGCTGAATTAAGAGATATATAGTAAACAATTACATGACTAGAGAGGCGTGCACATGACAGAATACATATTTTAAAGTGAAAAATAGTTAACGTTATTTATTTATTTTTTGAAAGAACGGAAAAAATATCCATCGATGTCAGCATTCATACTTTAGGTTGAAGAATAGTTAACGTTTTATATCTACTGATTGAGATGTCATGTTTCAATGTAAAACATATTTGATATATTTTTTAAAGCAAAATCACTATCAATTGACAGGAGCTATGTGAAGAATAGCTAACGTTTGCTTTAAACTACCGGTTAGCACGAGTTTTATTTTACAGTGAAGCATATTCCATGCCATTATAATACATGGCATCATCCGTGGTTTTTTTAAGAAAGGAACTTTGCTGTTGTGATTATAATTTACAAGCATGAGTTGTATTTTGAAAAAAAATGAATTTGACGTGTAACGTCTGTTGCTAATAAGTAATTAAATAATTTGAGAATGAGTGCTTAGGTGTGAACAATGATTGTCAAGAGTGATCCGATAGAATTGGGTTGATAGTGGCAGGCAGTTAGTGAGAAACAAATTGTTTTGATGGCGTATGAGGCTGCCGACAAACTGGTGTCACGGGTTATCGTGATTTCCCTGAGAGCAGCCGTGGTTATCGCTGGTTAAGAACTTCTCTAGTGTGAAGACCGCCTATGACTCGGCCAGCGGGTTTGAAATGAGATTGCCGGACTGGCAGCGAAAATTTCGATTTTGGGTGATAGCCTTTCCTGACAGGTCGCTGAGAGACAGTTGAAATGTCCACGTTGTCTTGCCAGATATGCTTGCAGAAGTGATGGAGGATGGAAACCTTAAGGTAGATTTCACTAAGGGCAGTCCGCTGAAAGTGCAGGAAGGCCTCGATTTTAACTAGGCGCAAGAGAATATTGTGGAAGGTCGACAGCTTGGTAAACAGTCCCGATCGAAAATGGTCATCAAAATTCCGCTGGCCACTATGCCGAAACAAGACAAATACTAGTAGAAAAGCCTTGAGAACGGGATCAATCTGTCTGGGTAGTCAGTTCAGCCAGGAATATAACTGGTGCACTTATGCAGCAAATCGCAGACTGGGAATTAAAATGTTGGATGACATGAAGCCACACGAACCTCCATATTGCAAGGCTTAACGACGATTTGGGAGTATTTAAACTGGCTACTCAAGAGAGGAAAAATATTAATAAATAAAAATAAAATGGTAATAATGTATTCTAAATGCGCTTTGATGCTGTTTCGTTCTTGACAATGAATTGAAAGCATTAAAATTGACAGGTGGTCAGTCATTAGGCCAGGCATCATTTCGGAAAAAGGGATGAGATAATTAAGAAGGTTATACTTTCGAAAATTAAAATGGAAAAATGTTGAAAAAAGTTTGGAGACATTTAAACTGACGAATAGAAATATCTTCGAACTTGAAAAAGTAGTTGTGAAAAGAAAAATTGCAGGAGGAGGTAGAGAAGTAAATAATTTACACAGATCCTTACGAAAAGCGAAACCGACAGTACGGATTATAATTGGGCTTAGTATTTTATAAGTAATGAATTTAACATAAAGAAAAAATATTATATTAAACTTAGAACCAATGCGATACAAGCCGTTAATTGTATGGTTTAAAATACAAATGAAAAAAAAGCGAGGAAATAAGAGCGTACTGGGTCACGATGAGCAAACAGCTCGCACACGGGTCAGATTCTCATTTGTCCCCGTTCATAAAATCGAGACAACTTGCAAATGCGATTCGTGTCACGGCGTTGCAGAAGAATAACCAAGAGTTGTCCGGATTAGCTACGATTCTGTTTTACGCGAGTTCGGAAACAATTTCATTGTTTTCCTAGGAAGTATCATCGAAAAATTATTTTGAGCCCTGATATAAACATCTGCACGCTAGCCACGAGGCACACAACCGGTCGAGCGGTGGTTGACGGCTGAGGGAGATCGGTTCGAATGTCTGCGTTTCTCGACCTTGTAGGTGTGGCCAAAAAAGGACCCCGTTCCGTCATGCTGTTGGCGGTTGTGGGGGTAAATCAGCCGAAGATTAAGTAGATGAACTGATTTTTTATGTGATACGTTTACGCAATAATGAAACGATAGAGTGCACTCTATGAATTGGATCCCAGTAAAGACAATAAGCTAAGTTGGGATTATTAAAAAACTACACGAAAAAATACGAATGGCCGCCCTTCAATAGACCGATAAAATGTTGTTTTTTTTGTTCTTTTTTTGCATGGAATTGAACTGAAAGGAAGCTACTGTAGAAACGGTAATTCTCCTAAAAAGACAGTTGTCTCAGATGGGGTAAATCAAAATAAAGGAAACAGTAGAAAAGCGAGTGGTCTTCCTTGATTAGAAATGAATTATTGCTAGATAATAACACAAATATAAACCTTTCTGGTATGAACATATACGAAATTTTGCATGATTAGCGCATGTTGCATAAATTTTTATTTTTTACATGTGAACTGATAGTTGTAGAAATACCATGTACAAACTTGATGCGCTAAGCGATAAATTATCGTAGGACGTTGTCTGTCAGCGACAAATAAGCTACAAGGCAAACTAAAGATGGGTCAGTGATGTACGGAGAAACGTATGGACGGGTTGGATTCGCCCTTATTTTTTAGAAGCTATGAGAGTTAAGGTGCAAATATTACCCAACCACTTGTGATGGTCTAATTTCACATTAATGACGGTTACTATGGAGTTCGGTTAAAGCTTTTGTTATGTGCGCATTACCGAGCGATTACCGATTGCCTTGTAAACATAATTTGTTTAGTTGATGGCACAAACCAAAATAAGGAAAAATATTGCGGATTAATTTTAATATTTAATGATAATATTGTTTTTTAAAGGAACTAATTACTTTAGGGAGAATAGTATTAAAGTTATTTTCTGTAAACGTGAGAAACAGTATGGACCCGAAGGTCTATCCGCGAGTTTTGCTCAGTGTAAGAAGATTTCGATAGAAAAGTTAATTAATTAATGTACTCAAGTAATGTTCACCAGATTGGCCAATCAGGGTGAATTCAATTTTGATAATGCAGAGGTCGATTTGCTGAATGGGACGTCGGAGCTAGTCACCTCTGTCACGTTCCCTTACTATAAGAAGGCATGCATGAGCTAATTTTGTCAATCCAGTGTGCAGTCCAGTTTAATTTAGTTGAATTGAATTAGGGTGGAAACAGAACCTTTACAAGCTCCTCCACCACGCCGCCCGCTAAACTCTCCACTCTCACTGAGAAAAGGCGACGGGAATATCACAATAATGAGAGAAGATAAAATACAAGAAACAATGATAGTTTGCAGATAAATTCCTTTTCTTGTCTGAGCCAACTGTTACATGCAACTGTAAATATTTGCGTTGGTAAAAATTATTTTCTATTTAATTACACTCTATAATAACAAACCATTGTAATCAGGTGTTTTATTTATTAATTAATCCTTCTAAAAACAAGAACTGACGACTTGAGTGCTATTTTAATTATTGTCTACGGGATGTGTAGCTTAACTACCAAATGAAACAATCAAGTAGATTTATTTTTAGGAGACAGCAAGCATGGGAACCTAGTACCTCTCAAGATACAGATTGCGGCTCGTGTAACACTCCTCTTCCCGGATACTAAGCGTTTGTTTATTATTTTTTTCTCCTTTTTTCTATTTTTGTTCTTTTACTTGCGGAACACTTGTGAAAAGAGGAATAACTGGAATCGCGTAACAAACCCCATCATCGTATAGGCGATGAAACCCCCGGTACTGAACTTTGTGTGTTCCGAAATCGGAACTACCTAGAACTACACGTTGGAGTTTCCGTTACGTTTGCGGTTGTTTGATCAAGACGTTACCCTTTGGAATTTCATAACCGTATTCAGAGGTTCAATCGCGAATACCTTTATTAACATTTTTACATGATTTTGTGTTCAAACGTACTTCACATACGTCTGACATTCGTATGTGTATCAATAAGTCACAAGTTAAAACACTCAACTTGCTGGTTTGCATTTAGGTATGGATTGCTTTTTACACGGTGAATATATATCAGGGCCTCTAGAGCATAGAGAAAGGCCAACGTTTTAATAGTCACTCATGATAGTAAGTAAAACTGGAAATATTGTCTACAAGGAATTATTTTATGAGGGATTAACACACTAATAAGTGTACCTTATTCACAAGCCGTTTAAACCCAGAGGTGTAATCAAAGGAATAAAACTGTTAAGAAATACCGAGATTATTGTATGTATTTTCGTAGAAAACTTTCAAATTGGATTTAATGACTGGATGTTGACGAATTTTGTTAGGATTAACCCCATTCTTTTAAAAATGCTAAGGCGGGGTATATGTTTCTCGGCGCAACATACTAAATATATATGTGAGTCATATGTTTATATTTTTGGTGTATATTATACACATTTTAGTTTTGGTGCTTGTGTTACAATCTGTAATTGTATATGCAATTCTATAGATTTATATTTTACAGCTTGATAATTTCTCATTTAAAGAATTTACTTTTGAGTGCTTAATTTTGATTATTGAAACGTATGGTTGGAATGGAGATTGCGCTAGGAATTCCCCACAAGTAGGAGCAATTCCCTACAGTGAAAGGAACTCTTGTTTCCTATAATTTTATTACTTTTATTTCATTACATAATATATTGTTTTACATGGTTTTACGATTTCTTTTCAATAGAGAAATAGAAATAGGTCAATGTGCGGATAATAGAATTTCGTTTTATTTTCACATGATATTTTTTTGTCGCTCTAAGCTATTCATATAAGAAAAATATTTCTGCAAAATTTTACTTTTCATTTAATTATATTTTGCTTTGGTTTCGATACCCTAAATTTGAAGCGATCTCTTTACATGCACACTCTCTTTTATTGACTATATATACTATTAAAAAATCAGACTCTATTTTTGAAGGTATATTTGGAACCCAGTCTCCGACGGGTACTTCTGCTATTACTTATTAAGCCAACTAATAACATTTTGAAATGATGTTGTTCATGGGAAGAATTTTACGCCATTGATCTCTTACCGGTTAATCGATCATGTAAAATACAGTTTCAAATCTTTGCTATACACGATTACTCCATTCTAACACTATTGGCTTTGCCATAGCTGCTAAATCAATGTTGATTAATCGTCCAGCAACAATTGCTGTTTATCTCTCTGGCCACTCAGAATCATAAAGATCGTAATGTTTAAACTTTTTAACGTGCTATTTTCAAATTAGATTCCGTTTGCTTTATGGCAGTAAACGTTGGGAACTGATTCCATGAGTGTAAAAGCAAAATTTGATTAAGTCATGTATTACAGTCTATTTCCAAATTAATCAGAGAGAAAGGCAAACGAACTGACTCCTAAATTGTGAAGTTCACACCTATTACTATCGTCGTGGTTGATATCTAGATTAAAAATATACAGACAGTAACAGACAGTAATGTTGCTACTACGGTACGGCACGACAATTACCTTCTGCGTATTTGAAGTTAAAGAGCAGGTGACAGTAGTATAGCCTAATAGCTAATACTCACTTTAATCAGGAATGTTAGACTTGAGTATTCGTTCTCTTAGGTGCCTGACATCACAAAATGCTAAATAGTACAATCCTTCAAAAAGTCACACAAATGCTGGGATATTGCTAAACATTAAGATTTAATCGGTGGCAAATGCATGTCTCAGCTAATAAAACCTAAGCTCTGATAAATGTTTGTCTCATAGTTGTTTTTATAAGGTCACAAGGTGTAATTAAATTTGAGTTGTTTGGGAGAAGTTGTGTTTTCCAATACGTAAAATTCAGACACAAGTGCAGTCCATTTTCCAAGTATGTATATATATATATATATATATATATATATATATATATATATATATATATATATATATATATATATATATATATACACACATATATATATTTATATATATAAATATATATATTTATATATATGTATATATATTTATATATATGTTTATATTTATATATATATACATATATTTATATATACATATATCTATATATACATTCGTTTTCTCATGTTTAAATTATATATACATATACATATATTTATATATCTGCATATATTTATATATATATATATTTATATATATATATTTATAAATATTTACATATATATATTTATAAATATTCATATATATATATATATATATATATATATATACGCACGCACAAACACCCACATCCACACACACACACACCCACACACACACACACACATATATATATATATATATATATATATATATATATATATATATATATATATTGATACACACACATACACACATGGAGAGTACATATTTTAAGCATAATTAAATACATGCTTTTTTATTTTTTGAGTATATGTATATATAGTATACATACCAAAATAAAAATGCATTTACATCACTGTCATTGCATGTTATTATTAATATAATTCGCCTTGCTCTACAAATTTTTGTGAGTCGGAACTAAGACACAGAATCAGATTTTGTCTTAGATTCAGAATGAGAAAATAGTCAAATAAAAAATAGAAACTCTTTAACGTCATAAGTTTTTGGCGAATTTCAAACATTCGACGAAACACATGTAAGACGAATATATGCTTTATATAAAAGTAAATGACTGTGATGTAACCGCTTCTTTGATTGCATGTTTATCTCATATATATATATATATATATATATATATATTCATATACATACGTAAGTATACATATGGGTACATATGCATATATATATACGTATATATACATATGCATTAATATACACACACACATATATATATGTATGTATATATACTTACATCTACATACACGCATACATATATATAAAATTCACTTTGTGTGTACGTTTCTTCCCGATAGTCTTCTAAACTGCTAAGCCTTGCTTTTGGAAATTTTACACAAAGCTCATTTATATGCGAGGCAGTGTGCTTAGATATGATTTTCAATGAAATTCGTCTGATAAGTATCGAAAATCGAAAACATGCTATCCTCCAAATAGTATTTCTTTCTTATATAGAAACACTAATTTTTACAAGGAAATATTTTAGTTTGCACCGGCAAGAAAGATAATGAAACCTCCACAAATATTTTTTTCTTAGAAAAAGCATTGTTAAAATGTGGGAATGAAAGAGAAAAACGCGGGGAACGTTAATTAATCCGTTTAGAAGCTTTTAAACGGTGGACACGTGTATAGAAATGACTTAAGATCGATGTATATTATAGAGCGAATGCTCGAGAAGTCCTCGGTCAGAAAGCCTCCGTCGCTAGGAAGGCGACGTCAATATATTTACAAATAGTCATTTCTAAAACAGGATGTTTTTTCGGGTTAAATCTAAATCACACGTATCTCATTTAAGGAACAATAGTTATAGTTTTATTGCTGAGTTCCTATTTCTGATATTTTTCAAGGAATATTCAATCAAAAGGTTTTCTTGAACCTACATTAACCTCTTTGGATGTAAGCTCCCGTATAGTAGACTTTCTCTCTGTAAAGAAATATGTGCACCCCATCTACATTTGGTATTCGTTATCTGGAAAAGTTAAACATGAGAAAACGAAACGAAAAGAATATGTCACTCTTTGAAAAATGGTGTTAATTATAAGAAAAGAAAACATCTCAGTAACACAGCTATGTAAAATAGCAAAGGAAAACAAAAAAAGGCAAGGAGCTGAAGCAGTGATAGTGATTGCAAAAGTACGTGAAGAATTTATTCTGACAAGTTAACTTTTCTGTAGTATTTCTTTTTTAAAGAACTGTCCTACTCTGATAAGAAAGTTTGTTGTAACTTGAAATACTATTATTATTGAAAGTGTATTAATAGCGGAGACTTGTGTGATCACAACGAGAAAAGTGTACGTTTAATGACTTGGAAATACCATCTTATTCGGAATTCGTTATTGAGATGAGTATTATTTATGAATTGTATTTATTGCGGACTATTATCATCATCTTTTTCTTTGTTATTTCACGACGTTTCGCCCAACTATTCCCCCGTCCTTCGTCAGGTGGTAACCGCGACGGATAGGAACTCTGAATGTCCTGACTGCATCCACTGCAATTACTGCCTTCCGTAGTTGTTGTCGTCTCACCACTGTTTTGGCCAAGTAAGCCTCTGGCCCTTTTTTGGTAGGATTGAAATCGATATCTTCAGACAATTCTCACCTGGAACCATAGAGATTCAACGTCTTTATCAACTGCGCCAGGGGCCCCGAAGGCCGGAGAAATAGTTGGCCGAAACGTCGTGAAAAAACTAAGAAACAGATGAAGGTAATAGTCCGCAATAAATAAAATTATAGGAAATACCAGAATCTTTAAAAAGTTGTTTGTTGTCTATTGCTCAATATCTTATACGTTTCATAATTTTTTGTAATGCCTATCCGAGCATGCGTGGTTCTATGTAGATGTTGATAGAGTCATGAAACATTATCATTCCTCATCAACTACATTTACTTATTCTTTCAGTTTTATTAAAATCACTAATAAAACAATTAATACGCGTCAATAAACACAAACGACAAGCCTCATTATATTCTGATAATGGCAGGGTAATGAGCATGAAGGTAACATACATTAATAATAAAATCAAACCCTTCTGATTTATGCGTTATATGAATTTAAGTGCCGAAATTTTTGTTTACGGAAAAATATAAAATATCAAACAAATATAAATAGAAAATTACCATTGTTAAATTTACTAATAATAGACATATATCATTTTATGAGGGCATTTAAACGTATAAGGAATTCTAAACGTGTATCAATAAACTATATATAAAGTTGAAAAAAATCAACTTCTTAAAATGAACGTTTATTTTCAACTCAAGGTCGTATTGCTCTTTTAAACATTTACTCAAGTCTCCTTTGTTTCCTTTTACATACTCGCCCCGGAACCACTTCGTAAATGACTTAGTTCAACCCAGTCAGCCATAATTACTAGGCGTATCACTTCTTTCTCATCACTGTTGATGGTTGCATCTGTTTTTTGTTTTTTGTTTTTTTTCTGGTGTTATATTTTGTAGTTAAATGGAGCTGTAGACGTATATTTAAACATAGAGCGCGTATAAATCAATTGCCTCTAATTGTATGGTGAGTGACAAACACAATACATATTATTGACGGCAGACGCTGTTATAAAACGGAAGTACCGGGAAACTAAAGAGAACTCGTGAATAAATATAAGGTTTAAAACTTTAATGATGTAAACGCGAAACACACAAAAGACAAAGACGAATACGTTATATACGGATTTAGAAGGACGAACAGTGTATGTAAAGAGATTGATATAAAAACAAAAGACAACATATAAAAAGTCGAAAATAAAACGCAAAACATGAAAATAAATCTTTTTTATAATATAAGTGCAAAGTCAAAATAAAGTATTAAAAAAAATGGACACACGTTTGATACTATATATATCAAGGATGTGATCATCGCAATCATCCTTAACCTAAGTCGATGTCTCATTAGTAGGAATTTATACTCGCTAGGTTCATTCCACTGTTGGATTTCCTTGAGGTTTGCTTGATCCAGGATAGTTAATAAGGTTTTATGTGTGCGTTTGCTCAGTTGATAAAGTGCTTGCCTCGCATGCGAGAGGATCGTGTTTCGAATCCTGAGCTCGGATATGTCTAACTGATGAGTTCAGATGAAGGCGAAACTCCAGTCTTGGACTTCCGGCTTGTTGGCTTTCGTGGTTCTTGCTGATTTCAATGTTGTCTGGCAGTGTGAATCTATCTATCTATCTATCTATCTATCTATATATATATATATATATATATATATATATATATATATATATACTAGCATTTCAGTCCGGCGTTGCCCGGGTGTTTGGAGGTGTATGCTGAGCAAAAAAAAAAAAGAGTAAATTTTTTTTTTAATTTGACCCCTATTATGACCCCTTAAAATTTATAGTTTCGGGCTCAAATCACATTATTAAATTAGATCCAGGTTCAAGGAACCTATATGTAAAATTTCAAGTGTCTAGACCCAAAATTGTCGGAGGAGTTTGGTAGAGTTCTTAAAGGTCAAATCGTTGAAATTTGACCCCTTAACAGCCAAATTTCTGGCTGACACCTGTCACATCGATTTTGCCAAATCCCAGTACCCGGTATTTCAAATTTCGAGTCTATAGACTAACAATTGACAGAGTTATTGCGTAGGGAAATGTACACAGACAGACAGATAGACAGACAGACAGACACGTTCACTTTTATAGATATATAGATATACATAACTGGACGTGCCTGTGTGTGTGTCTGTGTAGATTTTCTTACGCAATAACTCTGTCAATTTTCAGTCTACAGACTCAAAATTTAATATACAGTGTACTGAGATTTGGGAACACTTTTGTAATCCATTTTCGGACAGAAATTTAGCTGTTAAGACGTCAAAGTTCAACGCATTAACCTTTGAGAACTCTACTAAACTTCTCCGACAATTTTAGATATGCCCAATTGAAATTTCATATATAGGTTCCTTGGCCCTGGATCTTACTTAATAACTTGATTTGAGCCCAAAACAATAAATGTTAAATGGTCATAAAAGGGGTAAAAGTTTTTAACAAATTGGCCTCTGCGGTCTCTACCAAATTACTCAGACATTTTCTGGTCTAAACATTTGAAATTTGACATAAATAGTATTCAGATATAGGACAAGCTTAAAAATCGGTTTGAATAAAAAATTTGAGCTACCACTATATAAATGTACGTATGTTTGCATGTCTGCCTAAAACTTTTGACAGAGGCGACGAATTTTCACAAGATCAATATCGTTTTGACGCTGGACCGTTCAGATGTGAAACACCGAAAAATTGGCTTAAAACATTAATTTATTCACCCGCAACTGGACACTTTTTCTACAGGGAGGGGTCGTTTTTTTCACCGACGCTCTTCGAAAGCCATTCCCTATTTTCGATTGTTTAACCTTATTTTAAACCTACGTCACTTCCGGTTTGGTTGTGGTCGTAACAGCAAAGACGTCACTTTTTCCCGTTCTTTTTCTACTTCGCGGTACAAGTTCAAGCCTGCCTTCCTACTACCAGATTTTTTTTTTTTTGGGCTCAACACACAACTCCAAACACCCGGGCAACGCTGCGCACCTATGCTAGTAATTATATATTCTCTCACACATTCCGATATATATATATATATATATATATATATATATATATATATATATATATATATATATATATATATATATATATATATAGGGTGAGTCACCGGACACGGATCTTTTTAGGACGCTTTTTGCTTCTAAATATTCCATATATAGTATATGGACCTTTTTATGAACATTATAAGTTCCTGCTACAATATACGCAGAGTTTTGTTTTCATTAAAAGCTTCTGTTTTCCGTAACTCATCCTGCATATATATATATATATATATATATATATATATATATATATATATGTGTGTGTGTGTGTGTGTGTGTATGTATGTGTGTGTGTGTGTGTATATATATATATATATATATATAAGGTTAAAAGAAATAATACACAAAGTTTGACTTATATCATTATCAATTTATTTAAACTCTATACGGGAATTTTCACATGCTGCAGCCTATTCAGGTTTAAAAGTAAGAAACTGTTGTAAAAAAAAGTCATATAACTGAGAGTAGCTAACCTGAAGTGAGGTTGCGAAAAAAAAAACAATCTTCTTCGCGACCTTCTTCTCAGGTCTTGTAACCACAGTAACATAAAAACAAAGGCATAAGTGACTCTTCATAAAGGAGGAAGGTTTTTTTATAATAACTACCTTACTCTATTAGTACAAACAAGCATAAGGCTATAGTTCTTCTTGATTGTTGGAAGAGCATCCTTACCTACGGCAGCTACACTCAGGTAAGCTATGTATTATTCACCACACTCTCCCAACAAAAGAAAAAAAATGCATTTCATATATATATATATATATATATATATATATATATATATATATATATCTTCATAAAAAAAAACTTTAAGTTGGCTGACGCTGCAGGGGGGCTAAAATTTGCTAGGCCTCAGTCAAGGGGCACATGGTGTAACAGTGGTTCAGCGTACCCTCATTCTCTCCCTTAGCCTAGGCTCCGCTGTCGGTAGTAGTTTATAGTCCAACCCAAGACTACTTCTATTGAGCAGAGAACAGACTAGGTTTACCCCTTCGTCTCTTTTGAGGTGCACAATCACTGCAGTACCATTTCTCTCTAGCGGGTGGAGCCAAGTCAATTCCAACACACTCAAAATGATACCCCTTATCACAGGAATCACTGCATATCATATCCTGGTTCCCTGGAAGTCTATTGCATGCAGGACACAACAAAATGGTGCCATCTGCTTCCGAAAATGAACCAGATGATTCCTGGTTTTCACTGCTACCTGCAGCAACAGGCGAGGATGCACCCGCCTGACTCGGTTCACTTTCCCCAAGATCATCATCAGATTGCGAAATTTCTATTGGATATACATTTTTTAGTGAATGGACGTTCACCAACCCATCGCCCTGTCTGACATGAGCTGTCCTCACCACTCCATCTTGTCCTGGGAGAACCTCAAGTATAGTACCCAACATCCAAAATATCCGTGGTTTTAAAGGGCTCTTGACCAAGACTACATCATTTCGTTACTGCGATTCTGGAATGGTATCTGAGATCCTCCTGGTATCCTTCCTCTAAGATCAAGGAGGTACTCCTTGTACCACAGTTCTCTAAATCTTGACAACCATTCATTTCGTAATCCAATCATCTCGATAAACCTTCTCCGGCTGGGAGGAACCATGGTGGAGAGATCATCTCTTCTCAATGGTAGATTGGCCATGTTCTCAGGCAGCATCGGCCTAGAATTGTATCTTTTACGCCTTGTGCAGTAATTCAGGGAATTTTGACTGCCTGCAGTGACGTACCCAGTATCCACGACATCTCAATTCCGTTAATGTTGACCCTATACACAGATGGGAACATTTAAGATGGCAGTTTTATATCACAAGTCGGGTCAGGCTATGATTCTTGCCCAGCGACAAGGGATTCCTAACTTCATGAGAAAACTGGGAAGACCTGTCCAGCCATCCATTGGAGCGGATCAACCCTTCCTCATCCAGAAAAAGATCAAGTGCCTGAACACGATTAGGTGCAGGCTTTACCATAGGGTTCCGCAGAATTCAATTCAGCCGTAAATTCCTGCTGTTGATAACATTTTATTAAGTAAATTCCGGCTTTCTTGTTGTAATTGTCTTCCCTTTTCCTCATCTAGCCGATGAATCGGAAGACCAAAGAAGTTACCCTCAACAAACGTGTAAACGTAGAGAACAGCCGCATGGAGATCACCAAAGCACACTCATCATCCACAATCGCAGCAAAATTTGTTGATGAACGAACAATCTTCTGGCACCTATCATCAAGACAGGGCAACTCCTGCTCCGGCCAAGTCAAGACCCCACCGCGCAACCAGGAAGGGGCATGGTACCAAAAGGCAACGTTGTCTCGGAACGTCCTCATCGTTAATCCACGAGTGATTAAGTCAGCCGGGCTTTCGGTGGTCGAAACATACCTGAAGGTCGGCCTGATGCCGTATTTTGTTTCCAAATCCAGGCTCATTAGCAAAACATCCTTTTGCCTGCTTCTAGCAAAGATGCTTTTACTATTCATCGTTTCTGATAAAATCCATGACAGTACTACTTGTGCATCTGTTACCACACACAACCTAGAAGGGCGGACACCCTTGCATCCTATCAAGATAGCGGGCAAACACTTCAGATCAAGAAATACCGCCATTAGTGTTAAAGTTGGTAATGTCTTCTCCTTCACTGGAGCAACTCGTGCTTTGGCAAAGATCAATGCAGAATTTTTGACATGAACATAGTAGGCTGAAATCCATATGCTTCTTTAGAAGCGTCACAAAACAGGTATAACTCTCCAGTTCGGTTCCCGTCATAGGCCTGTCTGTAGAAATGCATGCCACTCAATTTAGATAAGTTATCTGCCAGGTTCCTCCAAGAAGACTGAAACTCTGGAGAGACTTCCTCATCCCATTGCACATCTCGCTTCCATAATTCTCCCACCAAAATCCTACTTCTTATACTCAGGGACAGGCAAAGAGATAAGGGATCAAATACCTTTTTTCTATTCCGAAAGGATTTGCCTCTTAGTAGATGCACTCGGATCACACTTACCAGGAGCAGTGCTGAGCTTTTCTGAAATAGGATCATACCGGTACCCGAGCACCATCTCCCATCCGGCATCATGAGTACTCAATGTACCATCCTTCCTCATCTATTCCCTAAGGCTGTTGCAGTTTGAGTTGCATGACTGCACCACAAATCCACCTTCCTGCAACCGCTTCCTAACCTGGGAATACAGCCTTACAAGCTTTGCTGGGTCAGACTCAGTCACCACCAGGTTGTCGACATAGAATTGGTTCGCCATCGCAACTCGACATTCATCAAAAGGATATTGGGCTGCATTAAACTTCAAGATACTCCCCAATATAAAGGGACTCGAGGTGAATCCGAAAATCAGCGTGGCGGAAACATCGAAGGCGATCGCCATCCTTCACAAAAAAACAGAACCTGTTCTTGTCTGCCTCCAGTGCAAGGCGAACCATCAAGAAAGCTTTCTTGATGTCTGCAATCAAGACAAACTTATTCGATCTAAAAGACATCAACGGGTCCAACATATCTCCTGTCATATTCACACCAGAGTATGCAGCCTCGTTCAGAGAAGCAGGGCCACAGACCTTCAAGCTACGGTTAAATACAGGTCTGATTTTAGTAGTAGCTGCCGGATCCGTCTTGAAAACTGGCCGATGAGGTACCCATACATAGTCCACAACATTTTGAGGATCCACCTGTATTTCCTCAATAATGCCCTCTCATAGCTGCTTAAGGAATACATTTACATACTCTTGGTACAGCTCGTTTTTCTCCAGGCTTCTGACCACACGATCCAAAACGTGCAAAGCAATATCATGATTAGAGGGAACTGCATGCCAGGGTAACTGCACGTGATATTTCCCATCCTTGAATGTTATAGATTCCTGGAACTGCCTAATCATACCCTGATCATATCCTGAAATCTCTTCTCCGTCCTGAATGTCCAACGATCAATGCTGAACATTTTCTCCAATCCTCTTTCAACATTACTAGAGGGAAAGACATCCACCCATGGGTCTGCATAGGAAGGATCGGCTTCCAGGATGAAGCAAACATGCGATGATTCCACTTGGGTTGTATTCTCCATCAATGCACTGAACAAAGTAGAATCTCTTGAAATAGGGGAAGGATTTGTAGGTAAAAGTGTCTACCTCACCAAAGCGAATCAAACCAGCAGGAACAGAGAAAACCCGACCCCCCCCAAACAAGGATCCAACTTAAGGGACCCAAATGTTGCACCAGATCCAGACCGATAATTCCACTTATAGCCACCAAATTAGTGCCAGACTCAAATTGCCCAGCCAGAGAGTATCCAGTTCGTTTAAACTCTTCCAACAGCAAATGCCAATTTTTAGATATAAAGATAGGTCCAATGAGTTGGCAAACAGTACCGGAAAGTGCCCCACATGACCAAACCCTAAGTCCATATCTAATTTCACCTCTCTGTATATTTGCTCACATTCTCCAAGAAGTGTAGTCAGCCTCAAATGACAATCCAAACTGTCAGAACTCAAGGAACTCAAGGAGTGCAAGACATCACCAGGCAAATACGTTCTGCCACTGCCAGTATCCAATAGGCAGTTTACAGAGATAGTTCTTCCTCTCCGACCGAAGGTAACACAAATCAGAGGAGGTAGTTTACTCGAGTAACTAGAAGAATACTGACAATCTAAACCTATGCGGAAAGAAACAGATCGGGTTGTAGTGGTTCTAGATTTTGAAACGGTTACCCGAGAATTGTTTCGATGGATATCCGAAGAACCAGGCAACCCGCCGCTTTTAATTAGCAAGCGTTTAATAGCCTCATTGGTTTCTCGCATCAAAACTGGCAGAGAAGGAATTCTTGAGCCGCATAACTGAATATGCTCTCCCTCCAATGCTCTTGGAAATTAAAAAAAAAAAACTATTTTGGCCATTAATCGGGCCCCCGCAGAACCATCCTCAGAGAAATCACAATCGAGAGAGCTAGCCAGTTCTTCCAGAATGGAAGCTGTTCTGCAGATGAAACTACCAATATCCTCATAAGAACTCTCCCCCTTGGGGGAGAAATTGATAATATATTGGAATATCTTATCAATGATGTCACTAACATCTAAACATTCTCGTTTTAATACTGCCAGTGCTTGCTGATAATTTGTATTGACGCAACTTAAGCGATTAATTAGCAGCAGATATCTTCCAGACAGAGAGCATTTTAAAAAAGTTTAATTTTTCTGCGTCATTTGCCATGCCTGCTGCACAATTTTCAAATCGTGATAAGAAATTGTAAAAACTCATTCTATCGTTTTCCATTTCACGACCACTGAACATTGGTCCAGTGATTTGAACTTGAGGAAGTCTACCAGTGAATGATGAGTGAGTTCTATCCATAGAAGGTCCAGGCGTATAAGGAAGGGAAGGTCGTTCCGAATACCCACTAGCCTCTGGCGGATGTAACAGGAGAGAGAGAGAGAGTGAGAGAGAGATCTTCTAATTCCTTCCGTATATTCAGCTGGTAACTTAGCCAATCGGACTCTATAATCTCTCTTTCCTCTTCAGAGACACAGGAAAGTTGCAACTTGCAGATGGAGATTTAATTTCGTTGATATATTCAAAATTTTCCCTGTGGATTACAGAAATTATAGCAGGAGTAATCTCTGTGCCACAGGACAAACGAAGCCTACCCTTGATTTTCATCTTCAGAATAGAAATCTGGTTACGGTGTCGCTCCCTGGAATCTGCCACAGCTGAAGTATCAGAGGTGTCCATATCCTTGTACAGGTAATTGACAATTTCAGGAATTGTCACTAATTGCTGTTACTAATGACGTTCAAAGTTCCGTTAGAAATTGTGTTGAACTGTTGTATTTTTCTCAAATTGTTGAGAAAAAGTCATATAACTGAGAGTAGCTAACCTGAAGTGAGGTTGCGAAAAAAATACAATCATCTTCGCGACCTACTTCTCAGGTTTTGTAACCACAATAACATACAAACAAAGGAATAAGTGACTCTTCCCAAAGGAGGAAGGTTTTTATAACAATTAACTTACTCTATTAGTATAAATAACCATAAGGCTATAGTTCTTCTTGATTGTTGGAAGATCATCCTCACCTACGGTAGCAACACTCATGTAAGCTATGTATTATTCATCACACAGTTTTTTTATGCAATAGAAAATTTGAAAAGAAGTGCCAAGATAGTACAGAAAAAAGATTTAGTCGAGAGAAATAAAAATACAAGAAGAGAAAGCAAGCTATGAGGGGGGAAATTGAGGAGCAGATTGAGTAGAGGAAAAGAGAATGGCAGAGAGAGAATCTGAACAGCAAAAAAAAAAAAAAAACAACGACATTAGCAGAAAAAACACAAAATAAGAAAGCGATAGAAAGGGATACAGAAAAGCCTACGCACGATGCCATCATACCATGTTTATATTGTGCCGTAAGATTTGACTGTTCAAAGGAATATAACCATTTTTAATTGAGAGTAAGTCGTTTTATTCTAACTTATTAGTAACGTTAAAAAATACTAGTTCCTTGCCTTCATCATTTTCTCCGGAGAAAAAAGACAATAATAAATTGGGACAGTATATATGAAAAAAAAAATCAAAATAACACTGCATATATATATATATATATATATATATATATATATATATATATATATATATATATATATATATATATATATATATATATATATATATATATATATATACCGGCTGGAACGATAAATATGTCGTCCTTGAAATACGACATGATTTTATTTCTGTTTGATGCGCAGGGTGATGGAACCAAAATTTTCGGTCGTCTTTGATGTGGTTTCAAGTAGGGCGCACGTCATGCCACTTCAGATCTTCGAAGTCGGTTCGAAAGTAAACAACAATGTGTTCCTGGATGTACTGAAGAGCGTGCTTATCCCCTGGTGTAATCAGGTTTTCGCTGGCAGACCCGGGTTGTGGCACCAAAACTCGACACTGACCCACAAGTCCAAAGAGTCTCAAGCTTAGTTTCAGAATTGTTACTATGACTTTGTACGCTTCTCTTAATGGCTCCCTGCTTTCACTTGTCGGGCTATTTCCTCTATTCATACGTCGAGAACACCACAATCATCATCTTTCACAGTACGAAAGCTTGTTGTCTGATCGCTGCTCATCCGCCGAGTATTCGATAAGCTTCCGCCGGTGTTTGTGGAAAAATCATGGTCAATGTTCTGAGCCTTTTCAAAACGGTGATTAAAGCTAAAAGCTGCTACATTAGATAAGAGTCAGCTCTAGTAAATAATCTAGTTACATAAATTGATTTTAAATGTACATCTTTAATAAAAGTGTAGTGTTGTTTTCTTTAGGGCAAGAATTATATTGTTTTACCCTATATATATATATATATATATATATATATATATATATATATATATATATATTCAACATAGACAGTTCATCGAGTAAGCAAAATTAATTGAAACATCGTGGCCAATATCACCCCTTGTCTGATGGATTATTACAAGCGGAGTTCGGGTTAGGGTTCATTACCTTTATTCACTTTTGACTGAAACTTCGAAGCTACAGGATGTGTTTATTCCGAATGCCGATCTTAACGGACATCGGAATTAACACCGTTTCCCGTCTGGACAAACAGTAAACAATGACCAAAGAAGTCATTCCTTCTTAATAAAATAACAGAGACACTCCTTTTTTTCTGGTTAATGCGTTTATGGAATGAAAAAAATAAAACTCTACAAAACAAAAAATAAATTCAGCACCCTCTATCCTACATATAATAATCTTACATCGAATTAACTGTGAAGTATTGTGTTATTAGTTAATATTATATTATATCGTGTCATATTGTATGAATTGTTTACACTGTGAACAAATGCAGGGTTTATCAATTGTATGTTATGTTAGCAAGTCAGATTACGGAATGTTAACTCGGTTCTTTATAGAATTAGCAGATACACAGGGACAAAATAAAAGAATTAACAATGTGTGTTTATTAAGAAAGATAAGGAAATAGTAAAACGGCATTATCGGGCAAATGCATATCGTAAATAAAATGATACTATAAACAAGTAAGTGGAGAAAAAATGGAAAAAATAATAAATATGTGATTTAATTTACCTGCAACGCGCGCTACAGTTTTAACCACCCCCCTATATGTAACACGATGTAACTGAAATTTGATTTAATATTATCATCCTACCATTTTACCGTTTAAATGAAGAAGTTTCAAATAAACTTAAATATATTTTTCTTAATATTTTTTAGCATACGAAAATAATAAAAATTCGAGACCAAAATCGTGTTTACATTATCGACGCTTTAAAACAACGTTCCTATGTATTGACGTTTTTGAAAGCGTTAAATGATATTATATTCCAATATTACGCGATATGAAGTTTAAAGAAATATTTTTTTAAAAAGCTTAACAATATAAAAACATAATCATATAATAAAATATATGACTCTTGATATAATAAAATTCGAACATCCAAAATCGGTCTGATAAATTCGTTTGGATTTATTATTTAAATTAGTAAAGGGCGGACTTTCTGTTTTTGCAGCTTTTTCTAAAAAAAGTACGAAAGCCTTTAAGCAAAATGTTCTTTATAGGCATAAGCATCAACAATCAAATATTGACTCTCGTTTTATGTAGTTTGAAAAAATGTATTTCCTTTACAATGTAAATATGAAAATCCGATAGCAAAAAAGCGTTACTTCAATTAACTATTATAGCGCCAATACCCATCCGTAGAAGTCGACACAGAAAATAGTAAACCCGCGAAATGATGACGTTGCTGTTATTGTGTAAAACGATGGCGTTTTACATAAAGTTATGGAGATGCGTAGTGACATATATACTTCGTTTGCTTAGCGGGTTCTTGTTTGCATTTATTTAAAGGTAATATAATCTAATAAATATGTAACCTAAAGTTTTTGTTGGAAAAAAAAATTGTTCTTCTTGGCAAATTTGTAAAAGTAATCTAATCCATGCAAATCTGTCCCAATACGTTATCTTTGCCATTTGGTACTTCCTAATAGAAGAAATCACACAATCGCATGTAAATGTTGCCGTCAAAAAGTACTAATTCTGAGAACCGAAGTTAGTTTATGTGGAATAAGGAGAAAGCGTTGTCGTCGAAGTCCAAGTAACAGAAGTAACGGTGTTAGTTTCTTGAGAGGATAAAGAAATAGAACTCTCAAGTACATGCGTACCTGAACTAAGGAGAAGACGCAGACAAAATATATATGTGGTGTAATGGCTTTTGTTGATGAGCGTGTTCTTAGTGTAATTTTTTTTTAATATAATTTAATCTATGCAAATCTGTTCGAATATTTTTTGCTTAAAGAATGAATCCGAAAGGTGCATGCCGTAAGCTGTACTCATCCTCAGAAGCGAAGTTTGTTTATGGGTTGTAATGAGGACGCGTCCTGGTCGTCATCGTCGTCATCGTCATCGTCGTCATCGTTGTCGTAGTCATCGTCGTCGTCCTCGTTGTCGTTGTCTGCGACGTAATCAAATAAGAAAAGTCCCAATGTTAGTTCAGTAGGGACAGTAACAAATTAGTAAATATGCGTACCGGAACTATAATACATCTTATAATGTAAGCACGGATGAAAGTTAATTGATTAATAAATAAAATATATGACCTAATAGCTAAGAAGCCCTTTTTGTTTGTATCATACGCATTAACTGAACAAGTTCCTTAAGGAAATCCCGATGAGCTAGGCTTATTTATATGTTTGACAAACATCTCGCAGTCGTAATGTGCTACGTTCTCCAAACGGTTTGAATGCAAACTTGTCAAAGAAAATCGTATGTACTAAATATTATTAATTCTTGATTAATGTACTTGAAAACGTTACATAACAGCCGTCGCCGTGTAAGGAGCTGAAACCATCAATAAACCGACCCTGGTATTGTGTCTGCTCGTCGATTTAAACAATTTCTCGGAGCCATGAAAAGCAGAAGTGTCCAAAATGAACTAATATAAAAATTGTTTATCAAATTATTTATAGCTAGTTTAGTAGAATATCTCGTAAAAGAAGATAGGTTGCGGGTCTGTATATGCTTTACGTTTTTTTTTTCATGGCAAGTGCTCGTTTGCGCTCGAATCTTTCACGAGAAACACTGGTCTAGCTGGAAACATTATCAATGATTCTCTCCACTCTTTATCTGTGCCCAAACCTTAAGTTTCTTAGAACTGCACGCGTGGAACTGTCTTCCGTTTGCCTGCTTCCCAGCTAACTACAATATGGTTGTCTTCAAGTTCAATGTAAACAAGTTCTTGAGGAGCCGTTCCACTTAAGTTAACAAATTTACCGAATCTCCATTACTAACGATTACTATATTGTCCAATTGACTACTGTGCACTCTTTAACCCTTCTCCTCGAGTGGCCTCGTATAAATGATAATGTATATATAAAAAAGTGACGGATCTTACTTTTTTTTGCAAAAAGGTTCTTTATTTGAGAAATATTTTTTATACCCAGTCCAAAAAGAAAAAAAAAACAGTTTCGGCAGACATCCCTTTGATGAGTTTTTCACGAATTAGTTTTATAGACATTGTATTTTGCGGTTCATTAAGCATCTCGTTTCTTGATTTATTTTATCTCTTCATTAAAATAATAAAAAAATTACAGAACATATAGTCATTAAAGAATTTAGTTTTAATATAGAAAGTATATATGCTTTGTACTAAAATAAGTTTGAATACACAAGTGACAACTGTAACCATGTATTATAAAACGTGAAATCGATCCTCAGGATTAAGAAATTGGTAACATTTGTGTATAGTGACATCATTAAGTATAAATAGAAAAAAAGTATTTTTAACTTTAAAACTACATACTATTGTTCTTCATCTAATGAAAAATATCAAAATACACATACATTCTCCTATCTACACGAGGTGTCACCATACTAATAACTGAATCATTTACAAAATTCACTTACAATACATCGTTAGCATATACGAGTGTTTTAAATTTAATCTTGTAATTTCTTTTAATTTGTAATGTATTCCGTTCTTAAGAATTAATTTTTAAATATGTCTTTCTTTATTATTTTCCTGATGCAAACATGCCATTTTGTGTCATTTTGTGCATACATATGTCTGTGTAAACAAACATAATATATATATATATATATATATATATATATATATATATATATATATATATACGTGCGTGCGTGTTTGTGTGTGCATGTGTCATTATGTGTACACATATGTCTGTGTAAACAAACATATATGTGGGTGCGTCTGTTATTATGTGTACATAATATATATATATATATATATATATATATATATATATATATATATATATATATATATACAGGCTCGAGCTCACACAAATTATTATTATTATTATTATTATTATTATTAATAATAATAATAATAATAATAATAATAATAATAATACTATTGCTTAAATATGCATCAATTGTTATGAGGACATATATTATTGTATGTAGCAGTATTTAATTCTACAGTGATTAATACCTGCACAGAAGTATTCAGTAACTATAGAAGTAAATATTAGAGCTACACAAAACCCTTTGCCTTTCATAACAGTATTGAATCCTCCGAGTCAAATTGTGTCATTTTTATATTTACACATAGTTTAATATCGCTAGCTGACAAATCATATTGCTTATTTTTTTCACCCACATTATCAATGATTGTTTTAGAGTTGACGGGACCTTTTTCTGATAAACCGTTGTTAGCTTCCACTTCGCTATTGTTCTATTGTGCATAGGACTGGATGTGTTAAATTAATATGTGATCTTATTTGAGTCATATTTCATTTTATTTTTATTGCGTATTGTTCTTATAAAACAAACTATATTCCTTATTTACATTCGGTTGCATTTTATCCTCGAGAGTTTAATAAGTTTTAGGGTCCTTCAGTTTTAGAATTTTAAATGTCTCATTGGAAAATAGATTTACGAGCCATCTAAATATCTACATGCACTATTTCACACTTTATTTGTTAGTATCTGCGTTCACTGAGCTCCTATAAATGGGCCGGAAGATTCTATGCAATATATATATATATATATATATATATATATATATATATATATATATATATATATATATATATATATATATATATATATATATATATAAATGTTTGGAGGTACAGAATTTATGTACAGTTTAGTTTATAAACTATATATATATATATGTATGTATATGTGTGTGTATGTGTGTGTTTGTGTGTGTGTATATATATATTTGTATATGCATATTATTTTATTTATATCTATAATATATCACTCTAGCTAAACAGGCGCCCATTGTTGGGTATTGTGTTAACTTGTAGAATATTGACATTTTACCGCGATATTAGCCGAATATTACATTAGTCAGATGATCTTGTAGATGAATTAACATTGTGTTTAGATGATGAGAGAGACATTCTGTAAAGATATATTGATGCAGGAACTGAAACAAATATCAGTAGACGATACCTGAATATCCAAATAAATAACAATGACGTAGCGATGCTATATTCGGTTTTCAACTATTGGTTAATAATATGTGTTGTACGAGAAGTGAATATGTCGGTGCATGCTAAATGTCAAAATCGAGTCCGTCGGTCGGTCCGGAAAATTGATGGCTGAAAACAAGAAGCAACAGGCGCAATGGCGGCAACGGCCTCCCTATGTGACCTATTGATTTTGGTCAAATGCCAACACTTGGAAAAATTGTCGGCTTCCCCTGGTTATAATTTAATTGATATTTTCGGCAGATAGAAATAGAAATGTTCTGAAAACTTTGTTGTTATATTGATTTCGACATCACCTATACGACTGTTGTAGTTCATTCTCGACGTGTGGAGGAGGACGGTTCGTTTTCGATTTGTTGTGTTTGTCTGGCGTTACTATTTTTATTCAAACTTTTGGTCAATGACTTTTACACTACAGCGCCATGTGCATATTTTATTTCATGCATTTGATATTTTATATTCATTATAATATTTATAAACCATTTGCAATTCACATATATGTATGTATATGACAACATACATGCAGATATTTATGTATGTTTTACGTACTAATATAAGATAATTAATTAGCCAGGTGTGTTGTAAGATAAGATCGTAGGAATTGGTAAACGTTGTTCAAATTGAGCAGACTGAATATTGAAGACGACATCTCGCTATTTTTTTTTTTAAATCGGACTTGACTTGAAAACAATCACGTTTTATCCGCTTGAAATCAGTCCCGTATATGATGTTTCCAAAACGGAGATTTATTTAATAGTTACACTTACTTGTTGGGACACCGAAGAATAAACGAAAAATTATTTACAATGAATATACATCGACGAGTTTTTTTGTTGTGAATGTTTAACACGATGGTCCATAGATTAGAGATCAGCCAAATACATGGCAACATAAATGGCAATAGTATGAAGAAAAACTTTAAGTTGTGAGAAACAGTCGTTAGTTATGGCAAACAGTCAATTAAAATTAAACGACAATTATACACTTTGACAGCATCAAATTGTGTTCCTACCAACAGTACTAAAATTTAAAACTTATTTAACATTGATGCACGTACAATATCGCAAAAATTGTGAAACTGCTTAAAAAATCTTCACATTTTTTCCGGGATTTTAGCAATAGATTAAATTTTATTTTCTATTTTAAATTGTTATAAGTTAATGTGTCATTAATATTAATGCCTCAAAATAAACCTGGAATGTAATTCGGAATCTCATTGGAAAAGGTTATGAAGAGGGTTGAGAATGCATTCTTTTGACATCTTTATTGATAATATGTATTTCTGACTTTTTCAATAAACAAATACTTCTATTAACTTATAAAAAAATAAGTTATTTTATGGTAAAAAAAAAACATTTCAGAAAATTTTATAACCAGTGATTTTATAATGTAAATCGTCGTGTGAAGCCATATCAAAACTTTTTTATGTTATCAGCAATAGATATGCACACGACGCCTTATTCAATGGATCAAGTGATCCTGTAATATAATATTATAATAAAAATAACATCGATTTGTCTTGCTGGACAAAATCCATATTTTAAGTAAATTGTTTCTGCCGAGGGTGTCAATAAATAAGTTTGAAAATCTGTAGAATCCTAACCAAAACAAAATTAAATGTAAATAAACTTCGTATTGTCTTTTATTCGTTAACTAGCAGGACCCGTTCACCTGCGTTTCCCGATTTAAGCATGTCCCCACCCTCATAAAATAAATAAAGTACGTTTGTTATTCGTAGCCATCCCTCCGAGTTGCTAATGTAAAGAACAGCTTCTTGAATAGACTCCCTCAACTTCCTTATGTAAGGAACGATTTTCGGAACAGACCCCCTACCGATGTTAAGAACGGCTTTCGAAATATACATCTCTGTTTTTGAGTTTGACGTTGTCAAATTATTGATCGAAAACTTAACCTCGATATTCGTTTTCAGAATACACATACACAAATACTTGAGACTTAATAAAATTGGCGTTGGCAGCGTAGGTCGGAGAGAACTAGATTTGTTTATCGCGCAGCGTATAAATCTGGCGGCCATCGAATTACACTGCACAATACAAGACTTCATATCTCGAAATCTACTTGACTTTACCAAGTTTAAATGGGATTGTCTTAATCAGCATAGTCGACAACTTATAAAAGTCGTCATTTAAAAAAAATTGGAGAAGTAGAACTGAGGTAAAAATTTGCCTACATCAACTACAACAACGTTAGCGTCTGAGCAGTGTCGGGAATAAGTCCGGAAATTAAAGAATTTAACCAAATACTCTACGGAATGCAAGAAAACAAATACATAACAAATGTTTCCGTAGGCAATAAAAGTTAGGTAAAACCCTAAATGTATAAAATAATGGGACGGTAACTTACTTGTAAGCTTTTGACACAATAAGTAACATGATTGTAGCCTAGGTAATCGTTAGATAATATATAAGTAACAAAAATCGTATTTAATTTTCTGTTTATGAGAATTTTTGTATGTGTGTAGCTTTTTTATTAGCACGATTACGTTATGCAAAGAGCGAAGCAATATTGTATGATTTCTGAAGCCTTCGATAATGCATGAGGAAGTAGATTCTGGAATAATAGAATTGCCAGGCCCCATCAACTGTGAAGGGATAATTTATTATATTTAGATCGGGAAATCGAAAAGTTATGTTAGCTAATAAGCCATTACGATGCGTGCAATGAAAATATCATAGAAAAATGTAGAATTGGTCCCGGTGTCAACTATAGACGCAGCAGGACTAAATATTTCTACAAAAAATAGAAACTACATGCTCTATAGATGTTTTGATTGTGTTCGAAAATAACATGAGAGTGTGGCTGATAATCTAGGAGTAATGAATTAGTATGTAGACTCGGTTTTTGAAAACCTACAGTACTTTGGTCCAGAGGCGAAATTTTAGAGTCAAAATTTTATATAGGCACTTATGTGTGTATGTTAAATTAGAGACTAAGAGCAATTCCCATTGTCATAACAAAAGAGTCTACGCACTATTTAAAATAAATAATCTTTATCAAAGAACATTATCATACAATGATGTAAACCTTTGAAAATGTTTTATTTGCAATGTATATTTGAATATTAAATTATTTTATTATCAAAACAATACGTCATGTCAAAGGAGGATGCACGGCCAGTACAGTTGCTAAAATGTATAAGTAAATCTATAGTCCATGCGCATTTTGTCGTTATATATATATGATGAGAATAATGGAAATAGTATTCCGACAAAATAGAGAAATAAAAAATAACAAGCAGAGTTATGTGGTCATCAGCGTTTCATCTTTGTTTCAAGAGAAAGTCTGGAAATAAAAACAAACGTTGATAAACACATACCTTGGTTTGCTCCTTTTTATTTTCCCTCTCTTTTTTTCTCTCTCTCTCTCTCTCTCTCTCTCTCTCTATATATATATATATATATATATATATATATATATATTCTTAACGCTCTTCTAAAGTCCATTTTTTCTGTACACTCTTCTAAACTCTATTTTAAAATCCGTAAAATACAATAGGTAATTTATTGTGACAACCAGAGTAGTATCTTATTAGCAAATAACTCTGATTTATCAACCGGATATTGATATAAAATATCTTTCATAAGAAATTAAATCAGTAAAAAGATCTATTACTCTTAATTACGTCATATCTGAAAATAATATAGCCGACATTTTTACTGAATCGATAACAAAGATAAATTAAAACATTTTATCGAATAACTTTTTGAAATCTTATCTTGAAAAAATCTAATTTCAGAAATCCAAAATGAAAAGTTTAAACCACAAAAAGTGTAAATTGTCTCCGGCATGATGAGAAACTACAGCCATATTACTTGACTTCCTAACCAAATAACAGACTAAAACTATCCAACACAATGTTTTATGTTTTTCTTGGCCAAAAACACTTTGATTTTCTTTTTTCAGAGACCCTTTCTTAAAAAACACACACATTGTCTAAGTAAAGATACACATGTATATGTATTTAAAAAACGGAATTAAAAGTCTCATCGCTTTCTCTAGAAACGCACAGATTATGCAAAGATTATTTGTAGACATTTGGATATAGTAAAACATGTATATCTCTATGCATTTGTATATTATTCCAAATACGTATATCTGTATGTATCTGTATATATATATATATATATATATATATATATATATATATATATATATATATATATATATATATATATATTAGAAAACTTTAAAAATTGGATTAAAATGGCTTCTTTTTTATGCATATTATACCAATATATTTATATATTTTTTATTTTTGACCAATAGAAATAAAGATATATCCCAAACATAAATGAAATAAAAAAAAATAAAATATACATTTTTCCTTATTTTTTACATTTTTATGTTTTACACTATTTAACTAAATTGAGTCCGAAAGACTTTGTCATTATATCAAAAAATAAGGTGTTTAACTTTGTTGCTAATAACGGAAAGTATGATTATATGTTAAATATAGAAATAAAGAGAATATATTCGTAATAGTTTATATAACACTGAAAAATGCGCGTGATTAATCGTATTAGTTGGCTTTTACGATTTAACCTCAGGTTTTCTTCAGGTGTATCTTCTCGAATTCGGGAATGTTTCTGTCGAACTTGGTAATGAGGCTGGCGTTATAAACGGAACCCTTAATTTACTTCATGGGAGCAACATACATTCGTTCTTTCAGCTATAATAGAGATGTCCTAAAAAATTCCCGATTGTCTTTGTCGGTTGCCCAAACCGAGAATGGACTCCTTAACCTTCAGATTATTAGGAATTTTACGATTAATTTTTCTAAGTATTTTTAAATTCTGCGCCACGAGTTCTTTCGTCAAAATGATGCTTTCTAACTATATTTCCTCTAAATACACAGAAAGAAAAAATATTAATCCCATGACTTGTCATAGCGCGGATAATGATGCCATATATGTTCATAAAATTGTGTTCAGCATATAATTTCACGTTGACAATGCTGATAGCAGGTAAATTAGATTCGTCAGTTTATATTTTATAAACAGTCTTTAAACTAGTAATTCTTTTGAAACTATATATTGAACTCTCCTCGGTACTACTAATTTAAACAAATTGATATAGACGCAATTGTTACTAAGAAAGGACTAAATATCTCTTAAAGATTCTAAATTGTATCTCACAATCAGTGAGATGTTTGTTTCCATGTACTTCTACAGTTTACGGTGTATGATACTTGATTTTAAGTTAAATTCATTTTTTACGATGCGTTTTCTTATTAGATCTTGTGGTGTATGCACAGAAACCCCCCGCTCGAAGTTTGGAGTGTGTCTCTAATCCAAGAAAATTATTTAAGTATGCTCAGCACCCTGAAGAAGTGATGTGACATACCCTGAAATGTCGGAAGGATAAACAACATATAAACAATATACACATGAGTTTTTTTTAATATTAGTTATGAAGTATTTCGGACCGGTTAAGCGTTGAAAGAGTATCCGAAATGTACGATGTCTAGTGTTATACAATTAATGTGCATGTTTATAAAATGTTATCTGTAGATCAACACCTCGAATGTTAAATATATAATTTAAACACTCTATCCTTCTCTATTGGTGATAGTGTGCTTCGACTTCGAGAACATTATAGGACTCTTTCTATATTAGCATCATAGACATTTGAGAAATACAACCAGTAGAATGTACGAGTGATTAAAAGAGAGATTGAACTGTGTCAAACATGTCTTTGGAAAATACGAAAAAAAAAGCCATGAAAAACTTCATCCAAAATAGCTCTGAAAGAAATTTTATATATAGATTCACAGTGTGGGGTAAAAGTTAAAAAACAAATGTAGAAGAAGCATGAATAAAAAAACAAAACAAAAAATGTTAAATATCATTCGAGTAATATTTCTATTTTGAAGCCAGCTGTCCGAGATGATGTAATTTTGCAATGGCATTCGAAGCCCAGAGGAATAACAATCCTGATCTGTATTCGTACCACGCGCGTTTGGTACTGCAAACTGCCGTACTGTCCACAATGCAGACGATACTAAACGCATACAGATAACCAGCAGGTAAAGGGCTGGTTGCTGTGGCTTAGCAATGCAACAGTGGTTTCTTTAAATCATATATTACCCGCGTCCAATACCGAAACAACGTCTCTCGACAAGCAGACAAATCGAATCTCTTACAATAACACAGGCGACTCGGTTATTAGGGGTTTGTATTGACTATTCAATTTGTTGTCATGTTGCATATAATTTGACCTGCGTATTATTCGAAAATATGATTCCGTATTGTAAGTCACATTTATTGTGCATTTACAGCTATTAGTAGGTCGAGAAAACGACATTAATTACTAGCACATTGTGTTTATTTTACGTTGTTTATTACTTAGATGTAATATGATATAGAATTAAACTACACAATGTTTGTTTATTATTACGTTATTTAAGAGGTATGAATAACGTTTGCCTATTACTCGTTGTTTTCAGATAGAATGTGATTATTTATTTTAACCATAATGCATGTCAAATGCAGATTTTCCGGTGTAGGTTTGAGTTAATAACTGCGATTAACACACATGAAATAAGCATACACGAACACATACAGACAAACCGACACACAAAAAAACAAACACGTAAACGCACCCACCCACACCCACCCACATACACGCATATATATATATATATATATATATATATATATATATATATATATATATATATATATATATATATATATATATATATATATATTAGTTCTGGAAGACTCGGCTGAGAATGTTCACTCGTTTCCTTTTTACTGCCAGTAAAAGGATCGCCACAAATGAAATCAAATCTTGTTCCCTGTCCTGAATTTCATAACTGACTACTCAATCAATTTATCTCAAGTAATTTCCTCGTGTTTTTTCCTTTCATCACTGTTGTAGTATCGTTCATAAACGACCAGAATTGTGTTGGTTTACAGAAAACATTTAAATTCCTGTTGCGTCAGATCTACATGTTTTTAAAAGCATTTCCATCACGAGCACAAAGAAGATCACCGATATTGTACACATACCTGCAATTCATTTTTCTAGTATTTGCTTATCTGTTGTGAACGATCCAGTTGTAAATGTTACTTTTAAAATAGCGTAGTACTTCCTCCACATGACTCAAACTTGGTCAGGTATCCAGAAGAATATCATTGCGTATTCTACTAGGATATGTGGGGCAGATCCGTAGGCATTTGCAAGGTAAATCCACATCTCCGAGAGTCACGCTTGTTCTCCATTGTATTCTGTAATCCCCCCAAAACAATTAGAAAGCATGCTCCACACATCTAGAAATTCTCGTATTATTATCTTTTGGTTTGACTCGTTGCAAATGTGACGATTAGCTTTGCTAGCATGCAAAAATAATTTTCTTATCAATGATTCGCAACGACACTGATCTTAATTGGCCGATTTCCTTTGAGTTCTCTTCTTTCTGAAGGTATATTCATTCTGCAGCGTCATTTTCCATATTACTTTCAGAAGCAGAAATAGTCGTAATATTAGCTTTCGACGACATTTATAGACTTTGTAGCATACTCCATCGTTACCGGGTGCTTCTTTAGGTCTCGGCTCCCTAAGTATGATTTTAGTTGCTTCTCCGAGATGATTTATAAGTTGGATCTTCATATTATCATACTTAACAAGGTGTATTTGATTTTTCAAACCATGACCACGCTCACCTGGCAAGCAAGCGCAACCATTTGCTCAGCTTCCAGATTGATAAACGATGACATGAACTATATCAGTGATTTCATCACAATATCACAATTTTCAAGTATCTCTTTGGTAATTTTTCTTGCTCACCTGAAATTCTTGAAGTAGGAGTAGTTTATTGTAGGATATCTCATTGTTCTTGAACTCGTCAAAACCCTTTTATGTCAACGCATATACCTTAATAAATCCAGTAACTAAATGACAAGCGGTACTTAGATAAGTATTATTTATTTTAGATATAGCCGGCTTAATAATGATATAGTGTATTTACCGCATTCATGGTTTACATCTATACTATTAACTCATACGTCAATACTCTTTCTGATAAAACTAACGAATTATATAATATGTGTTCGCAAGAATGGCACTTTATGCTGTTTACGTATGTTGGACAAATAAGCTATGGTGGGAAACAAAGAGGTGATTATCAATCTCTCCTAGGGATCTATAGACTAATATACCTCAACTCTCTATCAAGAGATTGTTTGACATGCCAAAATTCAGTAGTAAAGAGTATTCAGATATATTTGTACAGTACCCACATGACAGAATTTTGGGGACATCAATAACAGTATAACGACGTTTTGAAGATGCATTAATGATTATTACGATTTAAACCTTGATTTGAATTTTGCAATTACACATTGGCGTTTGACCACCATAAGTAGTAATATGGCCTTAATATAAGTTAACAGCAAGGGGTAGTGTGCACTTTAAAAACAATGTTACAAATACCTGCTATTTTTTTAACCAAATAAATCTAAATAAATAAAACTGAAAAGTAAATTAAATTCTATGCAAAATGTGTTCGGTTGGAAATTTTGATTTAGTCCTGAAGATAACTCACATATGCATTTAATGGTGAGACTTAAAGTTGAGAGTGGGTGTTGGCTTTCAAATATGTTTTAGTTCTATTACTAGCAGGAATCTTCTAACCTGGAGGGCTAGTATTGACATGTGATTCTAATAGAATAGTTTTTTACAGACTATTGTAATGTAAATACGCTCATTAATAAAACGTGCTCCTGCATATTGCTTTTACGTCGTTTCGTTGTAAGTATACCTTAATTTCTACGCGTAAGTCATATCTATACGTTTACAGGTACACGGGAAAATATTAAAACAGATGCTTAACTGTTACTGTTATAATATTAATAATTGGCAGACAATTTTTGAGTATATTTTTGTCATTGTAACGTAATTAGCAATGAGTGGGACAATTATTAGACCGCAAAGTTTGAATCATTTATAATGATGGTTTTATATCAGCATCAATTGGAGTTGACTTCGGTGGCTGGTTTTACAAATATAAAATATATAAATTTATTTTATCGCACTTTTTAGCAGCGTTCACTGTGACACAATGTATCAAGAGAAGATAAGTCCGGGCGTATTTCTTAGTTGGAGATAATAATGTAAAAAGAAGAAGAATCGACACTAAAATTTCACAAGATAACTACTTACTTATAACATGATTTGGTAAGTCCAGTATCTGCTTACAGTGATGCATTAAATATATAAACGAATAATACAGTGACATTCAAGATAAAACACCCTTCTCATCACAGGAAAATGTCAAAAAGATACGCTAGTTTGTGTCACTCTACATTATCAAAATTCCGTTACAGCAAAGCAACTTGTCGTATCGCTGGTGAACTTGTAAAACTCAAAGCTAATGAAAAACGACATATGTCACTCGTGTGTCTGCATAAAAGAAAATACGAAACAAAAACTGAAAAAAAGTTGTCTTGAAGTACATCTAAGCCGCTGAATAGAAAGTAGCACCCCTAAGAGATGATTTGCATTTTCGTTCGATAAGGTTGGAATAAATAGAAAGTCACTGACCCAATGTAACAAATCTACATTTATTTTTACTGCATTAAAATAATATATTCAACTACTAAAAACGTATATGCTACATATTCAAGTAGAAGAATACACTTTCAAGGAAGAGTAAAATTTTTTCTACGTACAAAATATATTTTTTCATTGCAGATATTATGTTGCCAAGAAAGTTTTTGCGGTCTTTTCCTTTGAAATTCAGATGAACACAAAACATTACTGTTAGAAATAAGGACAACCAGAATCAACACACCATTTGCCAAAGCAAACAAGTGTATTTATACCAGTAACATAAAAATAAAAACTTGCGCTGATCTCGGGGAAGTCGCTAAAGGCATTTTAATATCACTAAGGATATTGAAGCATTTCTCACGCAGAAAGTTGTCGAGATGCTTGAAAAAGTCGTCGTCGGTAAGTGGGTGAAGTGGAGGGTATGGCGGCTGAGGCAGAATTTCGTACCACAATTCGTTCAACATATGCAAGGTCGGTTTTGCAGCATATATATATATATATATATATACATACACATATATATATATATATATATATATATCTTCTTCTATCTATCTATCTATCTATCTATCTATATATCTATAAAAACAGAGATGTGTGTGCCACAGACGATTTCTGATTGGTTAATCCAATAATCACATCTCCTAAAAAACAATCGTTTCTACGCTCTTACCTTTACCATAAAATATTATGGCTTTATTTATTGTCCATCTTGGAAGGGTTTAATTTTTTAATAACTTGTTATTTACAAATTAAAAAAATACGAAACTATTATGCGAAACTAAACTACACGAAATACGCGCACACACGCACACACACACGTTCACTACCGTCACGTTGTTATGGCAACCAAACCCGCTGACTTCTTTTTCTCATTTCACTCGTGGTCTTAAATTAGATTCGAATAAGTTGCCAAAAAACAAATATATAACAAATAAATGTTATCAAAGGCAAATTTTTCGTGTTTTTATTCAATTTAACATGTTTAATCAGCTCGAAAAGCATACAGTGTTTACCGATGTATTGGAAAATTCAAGATGGCGGCCGATTCTCTCTTTAACACGGTAAGTTTGGAAAAAGGTGTAATAAATAAAAAACCGGTTAAAATACTGTTAAAAACTCGCTCAATATATGTTACCGTGACATAGGTTGACATATATTCGGCGGGTTTTTAATAGTATTTTGTATAGTTTTTTATTTATAACACCTTTTCCCAAACTTACGGTGTTAAAGAATGTGTGAGACGCCATCTTGAATTTTCCAACACATCGGTAAACACTGTATTCTTTTCGAGCTGAATAAACATGTTAAATTGAATAAAAACACGAAAAATATATCCAGATTTTATCGGTTTTTTACCTTCTCTGCAGAAGTACAAAAAAAAAAAAAAAAAAAAAAAAAACGGAAGGTACTTTTACAGAATGTTAAACTAACCCTAACCGATGTTTTATGTTTAGTTTAGGAAAAGTCAGAAGAAATAAAAGTCATTATTGCATGAAATATACGTATTTAGTTGAAGTATTGTTTATGTCAATTCTTTCGAAGAAATTTAGCAAGAATACCTGTAAACCAGGAAATCGGTAAAATGTCATCATGGATGAATACTTGTCTATTATAATTTCTACCCTTGACAAAAACTTAGCCATAACAAAAGAGATTTATTATTCAGATTGTTTTTGAGATTGATTTCTAAAAAGATATTTTATAAATAAAATCGACTTTAAAATTAAAGACTTAAATTACAATAATTGAATTTAAACATTCTTATTTCAATATTTGGCACATAACACCTGCAAAAATGATCACAATGTCAGGATTTCATTTTATTTCAGAATCGATGGCAAATACTAATATTTAACATTAGTTTATCATTTAAGCCGATAAAAAGCCCTTTTTTTTTCCGAGTCATAAAAGGATTTGGAGTTTCCTAATCAACCTTTCGGGTGCAGTTGCACGCTCTCAAAATAACTAAAGTGTTGGCTTTAAAAAAATTGGTTCATTAAAACTAAACAGGTTTAGTTTTAATAAAAAAAAAAATTTAAAAAAAATCGCTTTGGTAATTAGATATGTCGTATGGTTATCCCTAATCGCTGAATAAAACCGCTAACGAGTTGAATGATTACGACATAAAATTAAACTCGGGTTCCTGAAACGGAAACTTCGTTTGTTTTTGTTTTTTTCTTATCAATATATTTACATTGTTATTTTGTTTTCATTTTCAATCATTCGAACAGTTTTCTTTTTCAAGTAATCCAAGTTACAAAATTCCCACTGTTTACTATGCTAAAATCACAATGACTAATGTATACCTATTAACCCTTATCCTTGAGTGGCCTCTGGGCCTTGATAAGTGGTGACACCCATGTAAAAAAAAAAAAATCACTCGAACAGTTTTCTTTTTATAATGTACAGTTTTAAAAGTTTAAAAACTATATAGTTTTTACTTCAGGAAAATTAATGGGTCAGTTTTTACGATGTGCCCTGTTAAAATACTGTTAAAAACTCGCTCAATATATGTTACCGTGACATAGGTTGACATATATTCGGCGGGTTTTTAATAGTATTTTGTATAGTTTTTTATTTATAACACCTTTTCCCAAACTTACGGTGTTAAAGAGGGTGTGAGACGCCATCTTGAATTTTCCAACACATCGGTAAACACTGTATGTTTTTCGAGCTGAATAAATATATTACATTGAATAAAAACACAAAAAAAGATATCCAGTTAGGTAGAAAAGTAACTTATCTTGCCTTTGATAACATTTATTTATATATTTGTTTTGGACTATTTTTTCGAATCTATGTGTACAGTAATCTTGCCAGGATGCGGAGGAAAATGAATGAAGGGGGAGGGGAATAAAATAAAAACATTTTGGAAACAGAGTAAGTTTGAAAGAATTGCTTTGCACAGAAAGAAATTAATGAAAAAATAAAATTAAATTTCTTTTCTTTCTTGATTTTTTTTTTTAGTTTTTTATGAAAAAGGAAGTCAAAATTAAGACTATAAAAAACAATTTTTATTAAGAGCGAACCTCAGTCGTCAGGTCTGTAAAAAAAAGACGTGGAATAATAAATGTTTTCTAATACAAATTGTTTTTACTTATGTGTTCATTTGTCTCTTTGAAGTTCGTTTGTTTAATATATCGGTTTGCAATATAATTTTGTCATTCTGTCAGACTCAAATTTTAAATCTATATATCTATAAAAGTTAAAGTGTGTGTGTGTGTGTGTGTCTGTGTACATTTCCCTACGAAATAACTCTGTCAATTTTTAGTCTACAGACTCGAAATTTGATATACAGGGTACTGAGATTTGGAAAAATCTATGTGATCGGTTTTTAGCCAGAAATTTGGCGATTAAGGGGTCAAAGTTCAACGATTTGAGCTTTGAGAACTCTACCAAACTTCTCCGACAATTTTTGGTCTACACACTTTAAATTTTAGATATAGCTTCCGTGGACATGAATCTAACTTAATAACTTGATTTGAGCCCAAAACAATAAATTTTCAGGGGTCATAATAGGGGTCAAAGTTTAAAAAATTACCCCCTTTTTTTTGCTCAGCATACACCTCCAAACACCCGGGCAACGCCGGGCACCCATGCTAGTATATATATATATATATATATAGTCATCCAGTACTGTTTAACAGTTTTACAGCTCATCAGTGCGGCTAGTGCCTCAAGCAAGGATCGAAACCTCACCGCCCAAACGACAGTCGTCTTCTCACCATCACTATACGGCTGCTGCTGTGTGGGTAATGAATTAACGATGTCTGTGCTAATCGCTTTATTGCAGATTAGCAAAATATCAATATTTCCCTTACGTCACAAAAAAAAATGAAAATTGCTTTAATTTTAGTTACTTCCAAAAATTTTATCTAGATTATTTCTATATTCTCGAAGTTATGACATTGTATTTATTATCAAAGAAGTTTTACTGTCAATCGCTTTATTGCAGATCTCTAACAATGCCAAAATCCAGGCGAGTAAAAGTTATCGAAAAACAAAGCATAGTTGCTGGACTCGAAGAAGGAGTGTCCATCAAAAATTTAGCCACGGAGCTGGAATAGGATTAAAAATCGTTAGGCGCATTCTTAAACAACCTGAACACCAAATCCAGAAAATATAAAGGCATCAGAAGAAACCGTTTAGATCGTGGTATTCGGAAAATTCGTAGGAAAGTCAACCAAAACACAAAATCCCCAGCGTTTTCGTTTTTGCAAAAGTTGAATCAGTCAAAGACCAAGACATGCCCGATAAAGTGTTAAATAAGATTGAAGGACCATCGGACCTGCTCCAATGCTTCCACTGAGCAAACGACATAGGGAAAAACGAATGGCTTCTAAAATTGATTTCTAACAGGTCCTATTTAGGGATAAGGCCCATGCTACTCTTGACGGTCGGGATAGATGGAACAAGTTTGAAACTCGAATGGAACTCTTACCCGTTACAGAGTTCATCGCCAACAAGGAGGTGTTGGCATCATCTTTTGGCCGGGGATCATTGGGGATAAGTTTGTTGGACCATTCCGAGCGACAAAGTGTGTAAAGCTTACGAGCAATGCGTACACGGCCCTTTTTTAGATAAACATTTGTCATCATGACTAGATGACTTACCATTGTCACGTCGTTTTCAGATGATTTTTATAAATGACAATGTGCCATCACATTATCCTTGGGGTGACGGCATCCTTCCGTGAATCTAGTGAATTCGTTGGGGGAACTCTCATGACGTGACCACCGCATTCTCAAGCCTTTAACACCATTGACTATCTCTGGTCAATATTAAAAAGAGGAGTTTATGAGGGTGGAGAGCAATTTACTTCAGAAGATGCACTTTGGAGGAATATAGTTGATGTTGCTAGAGCTCCATTAAGATCAACGAATTGACTTTCCGGGGGGGGCAAAAGATGTTTTAAGTAATTTCCAAAAATAGTGGATATGTCGATAAATAATTAATTTAGATGAGCCCCATATCTAGGATTTGTTTTTTTTTATTGTTCTTTGACAGAAAAATATAATAAAAAGTAAAGTTCGTAAAATGAGACATTGTATTTTTGCCCAAAACAACATTTTAAGATAACTGTAATAAAGCGATGGACAGTGGGAATTCTTTGATAATGAATAAAACGTCATAACTTCCTGACTATTGAATGGATTTAAATAAAATTTTCCGAAATACCTAAGCCCTTAATGAGTCGTTGGATGATATAATTTTCATTTTTTTGTGGAGTATATATAGTGAAATATTGATATTTTACTAAGCTGCAATAAAGCGATTGGCACAGTTTACATATATATATATATATATATATATATATATATATATATATATATATATATATATATATACATATATATTGTTTTAAAAGACAGAAGTGGTATATAAAAACGAGTAAACTTTTATGGTAAAAACATATTTTCTATATAGATATTAACATTTTGAAGGGCCTTATTAAAACAATTGCACGTCCGGATCGTTCTATGCCGTACGAAGTCCTCTCCAAAAGTAAATACTCTTTTTAAAACTCTAATCCTGTAAAGAGATACAACGTCAAGAATGGTAGTATTAAATTGAGCGACATTTTGTGGTACATAATTTAGTTTTACATGCATTTTTACATATATTCAGTGACACATGTCTTTTTCTGATAAATGTATTTTACTTGTGTTGCTTTCCGAGGGTCTGCAACATAAGTATGACATTTTTATCATGAATATGTAAGTTCAGATTTAGTATCATTTCAACTTGCTTTGTGATCCATCGGGCGAAATGAAAAATAGGATGCCTTATTTTTGGAACGCACATTTGCACACGCACGCACACACGCACACGCATATATATATATATATATATATATATATATATATATATATATATATATATATATATATATATATATAAACAATTTTGCTCAAAGGGGAAGCAATGATACCATGTGTTCTACAACTGCACCGAGTAACGTGAATAATGCAAAGTAAATAAATCTCTATATCAAACTCTATATTATAGTGTATGTGCATGCTATGCGTTTGGTTCTTCCCTATAAAAAGAAATGCTTAATAATCTGCATCAAGAAAAATAGCAACATATAAAGTGTCCTGAGAGGAAAATAAAGTATCAATAACCTATGCGTGATAATATCTTAAAAACTTAGAATACCCCTATTTTTCCGCGATTAAAATTTTACAGTTAATAATTTCTCAAGAAAGACATTGACAATTGTGCCGATTATGTAAGTGTGTTTATAACTAAAGTTAACTATGAGGAAGTAAATATAATTTAACGCTTCAAATGTATTCTATCATATGCATACAATTTTATCGCGAAGTCAATATAGGCGGTCTTTAATGTCTAGTTTGGTCAGCTATAAAGAAAGAATCATACTATTACCTTTTCAGGAAATTGTTACTCTGTGTAAGGCGCTAATTCCAATAATAAATATGTTGCGACTCTATTAGGGGGTGAAGAAAAAACCGACAGTAAACAAAAAATCCATTTTGTGTAATTACCATAGTTAAAATGAACCTAGTGTTGATCCTTATTCTATTATGAACAACGTAAGATGTTCTTGCTAGTAGTAACAATGTTTTGACTTAATGTCATCGTACTACTTTTACATGACATAATTTTAAAATGTAACAATTACCTAAATTTATTTCGATGCATATTCCGTCAAACAATACACCGCTTTCAATCCCGGAAAATACATGTTCGACCTGATTGCATTTAAGACACGTTTTACTTTACTTAACATAATATATCTCTAAGTGTTTTCTTAATATTTAGATTAAATAACACTAATAAACTATAAACTATGTAAAACTGCTTTTATCGCATATTTTTTTCTGTACAGTTTGGGCGTTGTTGAGCATAGAAAGCCATGCCAAATCTAGATCTACAAGTTTGGCCAGAAATGACTAATCTCACTTTGCTAGTGAACCCCATGACATTAACTTACTTTCCTATAGACAGCATGACCATTCGTCTATTTCTAAGCATTCAGATATTTTCAATATAAGTAAAAATGTTACACTGAAACGAAGTCGTTATATTGCAAATCTACTATTGAAATCATATATTGAAGATTTCATTAAACCTGCGTGCATCTTCATAATAAAGATAAATAAATATAACATGTAAAGAGCCCTTTAAGATCGTATGTAGTCGCAGAGGTAAAAGTGGGTCCTAGTCGGTAATCTCTCGTCTGGATTGCAAAATGTATATTCTCTTCTATTCTGTGTATTCCTAGTCGAATAATTTATTGTAAATTCTAATTTACAGAGTTTAAATTAATATTCTTATGACAAGTTCTATTTAATATTTAGTTTATTGAACATTTTCATCTTGTAAGAACTATCCTATAGGGAGTTGTACTAATTAATAAATAAAATGCAACAAATAAACAGAAACCGAAATAAATTAAACACATTAATAAATTATCTTTATAAAGCGAACCGAAAAGAGCCTCTTTTACAAAATTACATTTAATTGCGATCATTGACAGGGGACAAAAAATTTCTCGGCCGCATAATACAAAATTTACCTATTGCTATAAAAAGATATTTTTAACAGATCGAGAAAATGTCGCATTCAGCAAATCGAGAAAATCAACAGAAAAATAAAGGAAAAAGAATGTACTGTCGTATATAACGCGACTTGACATGAAAACGACTTGCTACAAAAATATACGTATATAAATATGTATGTGCATGTGTGTATGTGAGAGAATGGGGGCATTATTATCATACCTTTCTTACCCATTAACTCAACATTGATTCTACACTTTATATAAACCTCGACGTAAATATTCTCGTGGGGAAAATATACACCTTCTAACTAACACTTCAAACTACCGATACTTTTGTGTGCATTTACTTTCTTTTCGGATATATTTTTCTACTTAACCCGTTGTTCGCATCTTTCCTCATTGGCCTTTGCTACAGTCACAACAACTATCTTAGAATTTTCGATATTTCATTAGGGAAAACCGAAATTAAAAATACCCCAGCGTTCGCAAAACTGATAACCAGGTCTTGATAACTCTTTCGTGACAGCCGAATTTTAAAGAGATTTTTTTACGACAACTGGCGATACGGATTCCAGAACAAACATAGAAACATCAAATATACAATCACTTCGTATTCCACAACAACTAACAGATTCATATTCTTTAGACTCAGTCAAGCAATATCGACCCTGTAATGAAGTACTCAAATGAGCAGATAGTGTTTCACAAACACTAACAATGAACTTCCTAGAATGCCACACGACTAAACCTTTTAAAGAGCAACATCAACTCTTAATGTTGCACTGAACTCTACAACATTATAAAGTGTTGTGTTTTAAAGACCATCGACTTTTAGTTCTGTTCATCAAGCAAATAAATAATAATATTACGCAAGGGGCAAAATGTTTTATATGAGAAATCCGTGAATTATTTTGTATTTAACAGTTATATCTCAATTCACGTTTTTCTCCATTGGCTGTTCTCTCAAATAGAAAATGAAATATTGCTAGAAAAATAAGTTGATTTTAAGTATTTTGTGACAGAAGGAAAATGTGATTTTAAGTAAGACAAGTGTAATTACTTGTTCTCCTTAAGATGTTCATTGTATAGTATTACAAAAAATACGTAGAAATAAATATTTTTTACACAGTTTCAAAGCCATTTACCGCATTTTTTTCTTTTTCCTATCCTTTAATGAAAACAAAAAAAACTGGAGGACCTAAAATCAACTTTGACACTAATGTGTTAATCTCCGATGAATTTGCAGTCATAAACGAAGAGAGACAAATGCAACAATAGAAACAAAACGGCGAAACACACATGCAGGACCAGACAAAAGCGAATGATGGTTTCAGGAAACACCAACATAAAATTGAAAATAGTTTTCAGAAACTGTTACTGAAATAATAAGAGAAAGCATAGCTATGGCAGTAAACTTTAATAAAAACAAAAAGTAACACAAGTTCCTCACAAAACGCAGATGGAACACTGTTGACAATATCATTTAGGTTTCAGGGGAGATCTAGATTTTCGCCTGGTAGTTTATAAGGTGTGTTGTTCTGTATAATATTCATTGTGCCGATTGGGCGAACCACTGAACACTACAATTTTACGCAGTTTAAACTAAATCCAAAAGCGAGCTACACCATGCCCGTTCAAAAGTTGATCAAAGACTACCAAAGGCTGATTGGCGGGAAAAAGGGTTAAAAACATTGAAGAATTTTGCGTATCATAGTAAAGAAACATACATAAAAATCATTATGTTAGGAAAAAATAATAAAGATACCCCAAACAAGAAAAAGATAAATAATTGAAAATCAAGGTAAGTTACGACCAACTAAAGATATAAAGATACCCCAAACAAGAAAAAGATAAATAATTGAAAATCAAGGTAAGTTACGACCAACTTTATATTATCTATAAGTATCCCTGTTTCTGGTTAAAGACTGCCCATATTACACAAAAGATTTGCCTGCCTTGTGAAAGAATCGAACGTAAAATATCGCATTGCAGAGCAGAGAAGAAACTTACAACTCGGATACGACATATGAGAACAAAGAACTAAGACTATAAAAATATACCTACATATGTATCGGTATCAATCTTAAATAAAATAGGGCCGGTATCAATATAAAATAAAACCGTGGAGATCTTTCCCCTGAGGTGACGTTGTTGAGTATTATTGTTCCAGGGAACAACCCCGGTTGCACCACGCCCCTGAATATTTAATGGAGCGCAAAGTCAAAAACGACATTTTGAGCGATCGACACAGAAATAGGCCGAAGCTGGAGTCCATAAAAGCGAGAGTAAATTCTAGAGACTCGCAACATTCCCCTCTTTCAACGTCAACGTCATCACTATATCGAAAAAGTGAAGTGAAATCTAAATATAGATTTAGTCGGACATTAGTGAACATTGTACACTAAAGACAATTGTATATAGTTATATATATGTATATCATTTGTTCTGAATATTAATCAGTAGACCAGTAGAACTGACTTGTTTTTGTTTGTGCATGGAATTATATTCCTGGCGTTGGACGAATTGTGAATGTTTCTTCTTGCATACGACCGACCGGCGAGGCAACGGCATATCAACCATTGCACGAGAAACAGCGATGAACACTCGGTCGCGAATTACAGACCAACCAGCGCGATCAACGGGGACCTGCGACAGGAAGAAATCACATTTAGTCGCTGTTGATCAAGATACTGACTTGGATGATTAAATGGTCACAAGTGTTTTTTAAACAATCACGTATTTACTGTTCTACATTTGTGATGTTAATTGTCAACTATGCTGCGCTTCCAAATAACAATTCTTGGGGTTAAATTCAGCACATCAAAATTCCGTCCTTAAAATTCGATACTCTGCTGTTTTAAAATCAACTGAAAAATTTGACACACTTTGTCAAAACTTGATACTTCAATATCCAACGCCCCAAAAACAGGATTTTTATTTTAAAAAGCAGCATCTCATTTGTATAAAATGGGATTATATTGCAAGCATATAAAGAGAAAACGCAGTGATTAATTTTCTTTTTTCTAGAAACAGTTTGTTTGTACGGGGCCCTACAGGCGGCAAAATCTGTTTTGTACCAATTTTACAGTGTTTTATTACAGAATAGCAAGTTTTCTTCATTTAGTTGCATTTCGCATCACTATCAGCATATGTTTTTTTTACACTATAAATTTCCTAGATTAATATTATTGGTTCCACTATTTCATAAAATGCATTTGTTGGCCAATGTAAAATATATTGCCTTTTAATACACGTATGTGCATTGGTACGTGCCAACATATATTGTTCGACATTGTTGCGTATCTATTTTCTAGAACTGATATATAATCCTGCAAAGCATGCAATCGAGATTTATAGTGTATACATACTTATGATATATTAAATTATATATATATACAAATATATAATGTATATATGTACATGTATATATTAAATTATATATGCATAATACTATTAAGCAGCTGATATATCAACTAGTGTTTGCTAGGGATTTTAAACATGAAAATTATAGGTAATTTCGGCCGCAATAGAAATGTTTCTTCCCATTTATTACGGCACAGCTGAATTAGAACGCTACGCACACGAATGTCTAAAATCGAGTCAATAATCATTTGATATACCATTTAGCTAATGCAAAGAGGGATAAACTAGTGGTAAATGCACCAGCCTTGATGTGTCATGCTAATGCTATAAAACAACTAGATCACTTTAGAGATACCAATTATATAAAGGTATATTGGATTCAAATCGAATAAGATACTCTAGGAAGGCGTAGATTCACGTATTACCAACTTGGAAAAAATAGATTTCTTAATGGACGTCATTTCGACGGCGAATATGCAATCTCATAAACTTTAATATGCTCAATTTTACACGATCAAATTTAACATGTTTTCGGGGACATGAACGATTTATCATATTTAAACGTTCATCGAAGCAACATTTTAAGATGAGTGTAGCATATCAAAATTATACAATGGTGCCGTTTTCATAACAGAATGTGCCAGCCTTTTCCGTTTGCATCTCGAGACAGTTGACAGGTTGTCAGAATAATGCGTTAGTAATAAAGAATTTATAATGAGGCAAAGCTAGGAAATCCTATTTCGCTCTGTTTTTCTCTCTTCGACGTTTATGGCTTTCTATGTTTGGAAATCTACAATTTTCGCTGGATTTACATCGTATGCTTCAATTTACTTGAGATATTTTGGATACTATGTTTTTGCTAATCAATTTCCTAATAAATTACTCGACCTATAAAGCGAAATGTTCCTTAACCAGATTTGTATTAAGTATTGCCCAAGAGTAAATAAAAATTAGAATTTCCCCCAGAATTCGGAAACAAAATGTTAAAAGCTACTCTGTTCAATTGAATATTGTTCTTTGCCTCTATTTATTTATTTATTTATTTATGCCCAAAATCTTAACGAAAAATTCATTTTTACAATGTCCTTAGAAACTCTCTGTCATTTTGTAGGACATTTGTTGAATGTTTGTCACTGATTTATAGTAGAAGATCTGGTAACCTGTTATATATTGTTTTACATTTGAGTTAATAATTAATTCAGTGACAATGCGATATATTTTTGGGGGGTTTCGTTATTTAGTGGTATGCCTAATCGGCCATTTTAGGGTAATTCAAAATACTTAGTGTAAACGATCAATTATATTTGATTAATTTGATTGAGTCTACTGATGAATCTATCAATGCGAGTTGTAAGTTTATATATCATCTGACATAATCAATGCTTTAATGACTAGATTACAAAATAAATTAAAATAATGTTATCTATATTTTTATAAAGTAATAGGGTTCGTGTGTTTCTGTCTGTGTGTACAGCTCTCCATCATCAACGGAATATAAAGGAGGTAAGAGGGTAGATCTCTCCTGATAGAGAAACATTAGAACCCATTTTAGGATGTTTCTGTTATAGGAGACATAAGAATCTATGCCTAATTTCTTTATATACTATTCTACAAACCACCCCCATATCGAATGACTTACGCTCATTTGCATATCACATTATATTAAATCTCTTTAACTAATTACCTCGACCTTATTACATATTGGAAATATTCTAATCATTTCAACTGTACTATTTACAAAATCTATTTAACATTTAATTATTTAATATATTTTCATTTAATTTTATATTCGATTTATTTCACTTTACCTATATTATCAAAACAATTCATTGGCGAGAAGCTTTATGTTTTGGGATTGTATTGAAAATGTAATGGAAATTTCAATTTCGTTCCGTTTTAATATTTTATATTTTACTTGCCAATATAATTGAAAGAATACAATTCAACTATCGTAATTTTATATAAATAAACAAAAACAAATATTTTAAAATAAAACTTTATTAAAAAAGAAATAATTTTATTTTTAAATGAAAAAAATCAATTTAGTAAAATAATTGTATTAAACATCCCAACCTCCCCATGTTAAGTATGGCTTTCTAAATAAACACCCCCAGCCTTGTCAGCAAACCTGTAAAAGTTAACATTTCGAATGTGAACAGTGATTTTTCGATTTTGTTAGCGCTTCGCTTCGCTTGCCGCAATTAAAGACAATTAAAACGGAACTAACTTTATTTCCATTCTATTTTTTAAACAACCCCCAAAACATAACGCTCTGTTCCAGTTATAGCCAATTTTTTTTAAATTAAATGTCAAAATAAACAGATAAGCGCATTTTCTTTTAGATTTTTCTTACAACCAACGTTGTCATTTAACCAACTGCAGGATACAGTTACTTTTGTGAGGTTGTTTTGAAAATGGCACGGAGATTATAATTTCGTTCCAATTTAATCTTTCTGGTCGAGCCTATTTCGAAAGCCTGCCTTATCATAGATTTGAACTACAAATAATTTATTACATTTTGATTATTACTATCTTAAGACTTAAAGCTTATATTTATTTCATTTTTCTATTTATATATTGAATTAGTTATTTCCAGTCTTATTTAAACTTAGTGCTTTCTTTAAACCGGATGAACCTTTTATAAAAATGAGTTTAACGTAAAGAACACGAACAAGGTTTTATTCAACTGAATTTCTTCCAGTTTACTAACAAAATATATAAATTTAAAAGAGATATAAATAATAAAATAAAAAGGTTATGTAATTTAAAAGAAATACACGTACTCACAAAAGCAGATTTTTTTTACACATTTTTTTCTTTAAAACCATAACAATGAGACTAACAATTACCTAGATCTTAGTAATTTTTTGTTTTAATAGAACTGTTTTAATTGTATTGTTTACATATATTAGTTAACCTAAGTTGGTATTACATTTATTTTACATTTACTTTTTTTTTAATTATTACTTTTAGACTGTGACGTTTACACCCGGAAGTAATGAGTCACAAGTGGGTCGCTTTTATTCATTTTTGCTACAATATAATTGGTCAAGATCAAAGTGTAGCATCTGTTCTTCAGATGCTGCACTTCTATTTCTTGTTCTCTTTCGGTGGAGGAGAAATCCTTCACGACTGAGACAATTTTTATTTTTGTACCTTTTCTCCACGTTAAAAAACGACCCTGGTGTCTAACTCTGTCCCGTGGGGAGGCATAGTAAATAGGTACAATATGATTGTTTATAATTGTACTATTCAGAAATATTATTTATAGTTCGTCCGTTTCAGTTAGTATACATTTCCTTTACGCTTAATTAATTTACAATCATTAATATCGTTAAACAATTCCGTTTAAAACCGAAATTATGCCACCCAAACGAAGTAGACACGAAAGTGAGGAAGAAAGAATGGAAAGATTGGAAGCTAATAGACTAAGAGTTGCTGCAATTCGCTCCAATGAAAACAATTCAGATAGAGAAAGACGTCTAGAACTTAACAGGATACGTCAAAGAGAAAGGAGAGCAAGACTGTCAGATTTGGAAAGAGAAACCCAACGTGAAGCTGACAGAACTAGACATGCTGTAAGGCGGTTAAATTCATCACAAGATGAAATTCAAGAAAGGCAAAGATATGCACTGGAAAGAGAAGCAATATTACGATCGAATGAATTATATGAGGTAAGTAGACGTACACAAGGTCAGTTGAGAGTGGCTCAACGACATCAGAATGAATCAGAAACCCAACGAAGCTTTCGCCTATACCAAGGGCAACAACGAGAGGCTGCATGGAGAGAGAGTATGACTTTGCCCCAGCAATTGACAGAAAACGAGGCAGCTAGACAACGAATGACTGCTTTGAGACACCATGAAATAGAACACTGCAATAGAAAAGGATTGCTCTACAACAAAAATGACTCTCTCACTACAGCTGATATAGGAAAAATGGACAAAGTATGTCAACATTGCTCAGCTGTAAAATTTAAAGGAGAAACCCCTGGTTGTTGTTGTTCTTCTGGCAAAGTTGTGCTTGATAGCTTTCCACCACTGCCTCAGTTGCTTCAAGATTTGCTCTCCGGCAATGGTCCCATCTCTAAAGATTTTCTGCAAAATCTACGCAGTTATAACAATTGTTTTGCAATGACATCATTTGGTCACAAAATTGCGGCAGTACATGGGTGGAATCCTTCTTTTAGAATTCGAGGCCAGGTTTGCCACCAGATTGGGAGTCTTTTACCACCTGAAGATGAAACAGCAAAGTTTATTCAAGTCTACTTCTTGGATAGTCTGGAAGAGGAACTACATAATCGGGGACGTGACAGTAGACTCAATAGAGACATTCTCCAAAGTCTGACTGAATTTTTACATGAGAACAACAGCTTCATTTGTCAGCTGAAAACAACAAAGGAGAGGATTGAAGAAGAACACTTGGTAGAACATAAAGTTGTCATAAGGGAAGACCGAAGGCCGCAAGAAGAGCATCCACGGCGATTCAATGCTCCAACAACAACGTATGAGATTGGAATATTAATGGAGAATGAACCAACAGCTAACCGGGATATTGTCTTGCGTTTTAGAAATGATACATTAAAACGGATCTCCGAACTACATCCCCTCTACGATACTTTAATGTACCCGTTAATGTACCCCTATGGTTCTCCATCTTACAACATCTACATGAAGGCATCCAATGGGCGAAAAGTTACCCAACAGCAATTTTATTCGTACCATTTAATGACTCGGCCTGGAAACTATTTTCTCTGGTACCGAAGGCTATTTCAACAATGACTGGTGGATGTGTACTGCAAGATTGAAACAGAACGTTTACAGTTCCTGAGGCGTGAGCAACAGACCCTGAGAGCTGACAATTATAGCAACTTGAGAGATTCAATTCTTAGGGAGGATGGGAATTCAGAACAGTTTGGTCAACGAGTTGTACTTCCGGCAACTTATACAGGAGGCCCTCGATACATGTTTGAGCGTCAAAGTGATGCCATGGCATATGTTCGGCGAATGGGCCGAGCCAACCTCTTCATCACGTTCACAACAAATCCAAAGTGGACAGAAATTACAGAAAATTGTCTTCAAGGGCAAGACCCTCAGGATCGTCCAGATATTGTTGCCAGGGTTTTCAGGCAGAAGCTAAAAAAGGTACTTGAATTTATTAAAAAGGGAGGATTTGGCAGGTTGAGGGCTTTCCTGTAAAGTATTGAATATCAAAAAAGAGGACTGCCGCATGCACACATCCTCACCTTGCAGGCCCCAGAGGACAAACTTCTACGAGAAAAAATGGATCTCTGCATATCTGCAGAGATCCCTGACAAAGAGGAAGATCCTGATCTTCATGCTAAAGTGATGGCACATATGGTGCATGGACCTTGTGGACCATTTAATCCAAATTGTCCATGTATGATTGACAACAAATGTTCCAAAAAATACCCAAAAGAATTTCTTCAGTGTACCGAGCAAGGCCAAGACTCTTACCCCAAGTACAGGCGAAGAAAACCAGAAGATTGAGGCCAGACTGGTACAATAAGGATGAAGAGAAATGGTCGGTATGTTAATCAAGAAATAACAAACCAGTGGATTGTTCCATACAACAAGGTCCTCCTTCAGCAGTTCAACGCTCACATTAACGTAGAAATTTGCAGCTCGATGCAAAGCATCAAATATGTCCTCAAATACGTGAATAAAGGATGTGATCAAGCAGTGTTTGAACTACAAAGAACTGATGGAGCAGCTAACCAACAAGGCCAAGTACAAAGTCACATTGCGGATGAGATCCAGCAGTTCCAGAATGCAAGGTATGTCGGCAGTTCAGAGGCGGCCTGGAGGATATTGGAACATCCCATCCATGAACATTTCCCCCCAATTGTACAACTTTCTGTTCATTTTGAAAATGGGCAGCGTGTCATGTTCTCAGCTGATACTGCTCTGGAACGAGCCCAAGGTCCACCGCCTGCCACAACTTTGACAGCATTTTTTCAACTCTGCCATGAGGATGACTTTGCAAGGGGTCTCAAATACGTAGAAGTCCCTGAGTTTTACACTTGGAACAAATCGACAAAGAAATGGATGAGAAGAATGCGTGGGGTACAAGTTGAAGGTACTGAAAATGATGATGTATGGAAGGCACCATGCATTGGGAGAATCTACACGATTAGTCCAAAAGCAGGGGAGTGTTATTTCTTACGCCTGTTGCTCAATGAGGTTGCTGGTTCAACTTCATTTCAAGATTTGCGAGCATACAATGGTCAGGTGTTTGAAACATACAGAGCAGCGTGCCTTGCTCGAGGCCTTCTAGAAAATGACCATCACTTGCATCAAGCAGTAGGAGAGGCAAGTGCCACTCAATCACCTTCAAATTTGCGAAGCCTATTTGTGATAATTTTAACAGCCTGTGAGCCAAGAAATCCTCTTGAGATCTGGATGGCTTTTCGTGATGTAATATCTGAAGACATTCTTCACAGATACAGGCAAGAAGTTAACAATCCAGAAGCAGATTTTAATGAGGACATCTACAATAAAACTCTTTGTCTAATTGAAGAAAAAGTTCTCCTTATGTGCGGTCAACCATTGGCAAGCTATGGATTACCTGCACCAACGCAAGGGAGAGATGAAAGACTCGCGAGAGAGTATCAACGTGAAGTTACTTATAATCTTGAAGAACTTTCCCTACAAGCAGAAAATATGCAAGAAAAACTGACCGATTCTCAAAGAGAAGTTTACAATTCATTCATGGCAATGTTGGAAGCACAAGGTGAAATGAACAAAAACATGATGTTTCTTGATGCTCCAGGTGGTACGGGCAAGACTTTTGTAATCAATTTGATCCTTGCAAAGATTAGATCCATGAGAAAGATTGTGCTTGCAACAGCATCCAGTGACATTGCTGCTACTCTACTACAAGGTGGCCGCACTCTTCACAGCACTTTTAAAGTACCCTTGGATACTCATCGAATGGATCAGCCAGGTTGCAAAATTACTGGTAACTCAGCCTTGGCAAATGTAATTAGAGACACCTCTGCAACATTGTAGACGAAGCCCCAATGACGCACAAGAGTGCTTATGAAGCAATTGACCGAACACTGCAAGACATCACAGGAAACAAGAATCCCATGGGTGGCATTCCAACCTTATTTTGCGGTGATTTCCGTCAAATCCTCCCAGTGGTTAAAAATGGCACAAGGGCTAACATTGTCAATGCAAGTTTGAAACAATCCTATCTCTGGAGGCACGTTATAGTGAAGAGACTGACTACTAATATGAGAACCTATATCTCTGATAACACAGCTGCAGCATACTTCTCAAAATTGCTTCTCCAAATCGGTAATGGTCAGTTTCCTATCCCTTCTTCACCTGACACAATTAAGATTCCAACTGCGCTTGGTAAATGTGTCGGTAATCAGAAGCAACTGAAAGACAAAGTGTACCCAGACCTGCAAAACAATGGAAAATCACCGGATTGGCTTGCTGAGAGGGCTATTATTTCGCCATTAAACAGCAATGTGAATCATTTGAACAATTCAATAATGGATGAATTTCCAGGAGACACAAAGCAATACAAGTCAGTTGATTCGGCTACTAATGAATATGAAGCTGTTCACTACCCTGTGGAGTTTTTAAACTCTTTGGAGATATCTGGAATGCCTCCACACATTTTAAATCTAAAAATTGGATCGCCAATCATGATTCTTCGATCCTTGGAACCGCCAAAAACAACAAACGGAACCAGATGTGTTATCACCAGATTGCACACCAATGTACTTGAGGCCACCATTTCCTGTGGTCCCTACAAAGGCGAAACCGTTCTACTGCCAAGGATCCCCTTAGTTCCATCGGACTCAGAACTTCCATTTAAATTCCGGAGACTCCAATTTCCTGTGAAGGTGTGTTTTGCAATGAGCATAAACAAAAGTCAAGGCCAGACATTTAACACCATTGGCGTAGACTTGACATCAGACTGCTTCAGTCACGGTATGTTCTACGTCTCCATCAGCCGGACAGGAAGTTCAGAAAAACTCTACATTCTGGCTCCAAATCAAAGCAGCAGAAATGTAGTTTACCCTGAGGCTCTTCAGTGAAAAGTTCGAGAAATGGATATGAGGAAAAACTGACATGATCTGATTGTGGTAAGTTTTTAGTATTGAATGTGCAAGATAAAATTTAAGCAAGAGTTGAAAATTACTCCAATGAAAAATTTACTATGTAACATCAAGTAACCTTCCTTTTTGATGAAAATGTTTTGTGAAGTTCCTGATTGAATTTCAGTCACTACAAGAGGTAGTTAAAATGTTAATCACCTTATGCAATCGTTGCTCTTACAACATCAACTTACGGGAAAGGTGCCCATAGATTTTGGTACCCGTGTGCGCAACAAAGCTCCGTGCGAAGCACGGGTATCTTTGCTAGTATATATATAATTTAAAATACGTATATAATTAAAATATGTATATATATATTAATTATATACGCATTTTTAATTATATATATATAATATTTTTTAATTTATTTATTATTTTTATTTATATATATATATTTATATATATATTTATTTATTATTTTTAATTTATATATATATATATATATATATATATATATATATATATATATATATATATATATATATATATACTAGCTGTACCCAGCCACGCGTTGCTGTGGCTCAAATTGGCGCAATGGAAAAAGTTCCAAAATGAGAAAAAATGTTTCTTATAGGTTTAATTTTCCATTTTACATGGGTACACAGTTTTTGTTGTTCAATTTTCTTAGCTGATATAGAGATTTTCCGGTTTGATGACTCTTTAATACGTAACATAAATTGTGCATGTGAAAAAAACAGTCAGTGTGTAACTGTAAGGCCCACGATTGTAAAGATTGTTCCCTGTGCTTTGTTGATGGTTATTTCAAAGGACAATAAAATTGGAAAGTGCAATTTGCTAAAGTGTAATGGTGGAATCATAGGAATGCATGGAATGAAGATATATTCATCTGTGAAAGGTCCTGTTAAGATTGTTGTTTCTATGATATTGTTTGTTAATTTTTTTTACTGCAAGTTGTGTGTCATTGGAAAGGTTGGATTGGTTTATATTTCACAACATGATAATTAGTACATCAAATTTCAGTTGCAATACATGCAGTGGCATCCATGGCAAATATAGCTGTTGGATAATTAACCACTTTATCTGCTCTCACAACAGTGCCGATGGATTTGTATTTGACTACCTCACTTAGAATTTTACATTCAATAATAGCGTTAAGTTCATGGACATCTTTGTATTCACCTGCAAGAATAGCTCATTCACTCAGTCAAATGGAATTCTTATAATTTGAATATCTGCAAAACCTTTTAAACTAACTATTCTATTGATGAAATAAAATTACAGAAATTACAGAAATTAAAAGTCAAAGAATTTTGCCCTTAACTCTGATAAGCTGGCACTTTTTCGTACCCAATTTCCCACAAGTGATGTAAAAGTTTTTGTGCGGATCGAACAGTCTGCAAATGGACATGCATATTTTGAGTTAAGTTTAATGCCTTCACATGGAACAAAAAAGTAGAGTATTTGAGGCAAGCATTTATTTCATCTGCTGGTGTTGATTGAAGAATAACAGGTAACATTTGTCTGAAATGTCCAGCAAGCAATATTACTGCATTCCCAAATGGTCTGACATTGCCACGCAAATCTTGCAAGGATCCACCAAGAGCCTCAATGATTTTTTGGGTACCATTATGCATTCATCCTAAACAATAAGTTTGCATTTCTGCAATATTTTTCCCCATATTGGATGTTTTGGAGATGTCGAAGATGAGATTTTTGCAAAATGTAATGTTTTAAAGTAGAATATATAATTCTTCTACTTGGCAGCAAGGTCGCAGGTATTCCTCATACAGCAAGGGCTAAGGCTATGTCATTTTGATACCAAATGGCTGCCAAAATCAATTTAATTAGAAAGGTTTTACCAGTTACTTCTGGTGCTGTTCAAGGTAGCAGTAATTTCAAAATAACTTCTATTCACACAATCAGTAAATTAGGTGACTAAAATAGGATTTATCCATGTTTCGACAATGCCTTTTTCACTGTAATTAATTTAGGAGACTAAAATAGAATGAGGGATTAGAAACGGACAGATAGAGAGGAAGATATATAGATAGAAAAGAGAAAGTGAGAGGAAAATAGAGAAAGAGAAAAAGATATAGAGAAAAAGGGATTGATAGATAAACAGAGAGAGGGGGAGAGTTAGAAACAGAGAGGGGGTGAGACAGAGGAAATGAGAGAGATAGAGGTAGTAAGAGAGAGAAAGGGGATCACAGAGAGATGGAGAGGGTGATATATAGAGAAAGATAGATTGAGATAGGGAAAGGAAGAGATGGATAGAGAGAGATATTAAGAGAGGAAGAGGGAGGGGGAGAGAAACAGAAGGTGAACTACACTTCACCGTTTGTTTCCTCGTTCAATAGAGAAGACATCTTTCGAGACCGAGGCAATTTTAATGTTTTGTTATTATCCAGAGTACCCCCTTTTTTTTTGGGGGGGGGCTAGATTTTCCCTACATAAGAAACCGACCGGGTTATCTGTACTTTAACTTAACAAATTAATAAAAGAAAAACATATTGTAAAATTTGAATTTAACATGAAAATACTATTTTAAAAATAGCACGGTAACATAAGTGCATAAGTGCCACTTTATGTACTCCTTGGGCGTTGAGTTCCATGGCGACCAGCATAATACTTTAATGGTCGCTCCCTTAGTCCCCCTGGTCAAGGCTAATGCATGCGCACGTAACATTTTTTATTTACTGACGTTGGCTTAGTAACTAAACGATTTATTGATAATTTCGTAACCGTTAAACGCATGCCGGAATATTTAAATTGGTTCATCATTGTTGTAATGGAAAAAAAAGTGTCATTCAACACAAAAATAAAAACACATATTAATTATAAATGATTTATTATTCTATTCATTAAAATTTACTAATTTTTAAATAAAAAAGTAAAAAGAAAAGTTAATAAAAAAAATAGTTGCTTATGTGCGCATAAAAACTTGTTTTTTGTTGTTGTTGTTTTTTTAGATTAGGTCCACCTTATAATCACCCCCAACCTCCTCATCTTAAGAACAGCTTCCGGAATAAACACCACATTTGGACGGGAGGCTGTTTGCAAAATTTAACTGATATTTGTTGTCAGCATACCCACCCGAAAATACTGTTAAAAAAAAAGGAGGTCTTCAGTGCCCGTGGCAGAGAAGTAAATTTATTTATCAATAAAAGGAGCGGAGAAGTAAATTAATGTATCAATAAAAGTCGTTATTTAAAAAAGAAAATTGCGGAGGTGGACCTAAATGTAAATATTTACCCAAAAAATTATCCCGAAGTTTATTACAAAAACGTTTTGTTTTCGCACTATTCAACAATTTCTTTATCCGCGCATGTAAATTAAAAATATTTGTAAAAGTGAGAAGTTATCAGTAAATGATTTAGTTTTTTTTTTTTAATTTATTTATTTTTTTTTTTTTACATTAGGTCCACCTCTTCAAATGTTAAGAACGGCTTTCAGAATAAACACCCTCAACCTCTCCATGTTAAAAACGGATTTCGATAAAAGTCGTCATTTAAAAAGAAATTTAAAGTCAAATGTGTGTAAAAGTGAGAAATTATTAATAAATGTTTAGTAACATTTTTCGGTGCTAATGAAGAGAGTGATCCGCGCTATTTTTTAAATCGTATTTCCACGTTTAATTAAAGTTTTATATGTTTTTTTTATTCAATTGCAAGGTTAAAGTACAGAATAGGTACAAAACACCCTTCCCTCCCCATGTTAAGAATGGCTTTTTAAATAATAGCGTTATAATTTCAGCATGGCTCACTCTCTGCATGAGTACCCATTTTTCTTTTAATATTCATAAAAAGTAAAACTTTTTCAAAATAAATAAATAAATAAATGTTTGTAAATGTGACAAATAATCGTTTAGTTACGGAAACGGTAAATAAAATATGTTACGTGCGGGGTGGGGTGGGGGACTAAGGGAGCGACTCAACGCCCAAGGAGTACCAACTTTTTTTGTTGTCAAATAAATAAATTTAAAACAATTTTTGCAATAAATAATAGATAGCAACTTCGTTAATTTTACGACTCGCCCCAGCATATTATAAACACCCTAACTTCCCCATGTTAAAACGGTTTTCGAAATGAACACCCCCAACCTCCCCATATTAAGAACGGCTTTCGAGGTTTATGGAAGGACGTTTTTTTTTAACATGGGGAGGTTTGGGTGGTTATAATTCGTTGAGGCATGTCGTAAAAATGAAACAGTTTAGAAAAAGTTAAAACAAACTTGTTTATGTAAACAATGCCGTGAAAAGAAACTAAGCAATTAAAACGTAATGTTTCATAAGTGAAAAGCCTTAACATAAATAAAGGAGTTTAAAATTTTAAAAATTGGTAAGTACATAAATGAATTTAATTTTTTTAAATATGGGATTATTTTTTTGTGTGTGGTGTGCTAATGCAGAGAGTGATCCGCGCTATTTTTTTTAAATCGCATTTCCACGTTTAATTAAAGTTTTATATGTTTTTATTCAATTGTAAGGTTAAAGTACAGAATAGGTACAAAACACCCTCCCTTCACCATGTTAAGAATGACTTTTTAAATAATAACGTTATTATTTCAGCACGGATCACTCTCTGCATGAGTAAGTTTTTTTTTGTTTATTTTTACTTATCTGGTAATTCGAGAGTAGTTGAAACGGAAGTTACAAGAAATAAAACCGGGCAAAGTCTCGCAGAAACGACTTCGAAAAATATTTATATTTTATTGAATATTTTAATAATTAGCGAGGTAAACTTATTTTAATGATATAAAAAACATCCCTCGACTTTTAAGATGGGTTCTTTGAAAATTTCAAATAAATTGGTAACGTAGAAATATGGTTTTATTCACTTTTAACGAATCAAATTTACATATATATATATATATATATATATATATATATATATATATATATATGTATATATATAAATTATACACATACAGATACTTATTAATCCCCCGGGATACGGTGACCGTAGAATACGGTATTTTCAAATTACGATGTGCAAAAGAATGCTCTTTAGGACCATTTTTACGGTATCTGCTCCGCTGTAATTTATGTTATTAAAGTTTATATGCTATACTGCACTTTTTTACTAATTTCAAACCGTATCACTGGGTTCTACTGTGTGTGTATATATATATATATATATATATATATATATATATATATATATATATATATATATACATATATATATGTGTGTGTGTGTGTTTCTATATGTATATATAGTAAGTTATTAAATAGATAGGGCAATTAAGCTTCAAAGAACATTCCGCGTTCTATCCACTATAGGATTCATTCGGTTCATGCGGGGATTTTTTGGTTGTCTCGCGTTTTCATATACCATCTTCTATTGAGTTTTTAATTTACCAAACAGCTTTCTAGTTTCCACAGCACCCTTCCTTATCAGCCAATGAGCAGTCACTTACAGGACAAATGTCCAGTTGGCTTCCGGTTTACCCGTTCCTTTGTGTATGCTATTTAAGCGGGGGGCGTCGATATATAGTGGGCTGCCCTACTTTTACCTAGGTTAAATATTTTTTTAATGTTAGTATATATATATATATATATATATATGGATATATATATATACATGTGATAATTTGTGTGTGTGTATGTTTAATATCTTTGTAGATTTTTTTATCGTTATTTTTAGTTTTAAAATTATTTTGTATCGCTATCCTAGAGTACATTTTATCCTGTAAACACAGCGGTTCGCTATTTGTCTCCTACACTTTAATAGATGGCTCAGTTATTTAAAGTATAGGAAAGTAACTTTTTCATAGAGGGCAGGATCTCTACATGTGTTTGCTTGTCTTATTTTTCATTCGACTACCGACGAACGTCAGCTTTCTTTGAACTCCAAGTATTCTTTTTTGCTAGAGTTATTTTCATTCGGTGTTTTTTTTTTAATTGTTGAATGTACTTTTGTGGTCATGCTATCGGGTTTTGAAATCCAAGGAAGTCATACCTACATAATAGTTCTTATTATTCGGGGTTTCTCTCGCAAATATTGTTGCCTGGCAAACTATGCTTTTTGTTAGGCATTTATTTTGAAGTTGGCAAAGATTGCGGGACCTGCAGTTGCATTTATCTTGTTCGTTAGTAGTATTTTTATTTTTATTTCTAGTATGGTTGTCGTTGTCCGCAGTTGGTTTATTATTATTATTATTATTATTATTATTATTATTATTATTATAATTATTATTTCTACTCGTTACATATGTGTCCTTTGTGTTAGTTTTATTTTTGACATGGTGTCCACCTACTTTGTTTATTCTATTGTTGTTTTCATTGCCTTTATTTAATATTTTGTTATTATGTGCTTTAATTATCATCTAGAAATTTTCGCAGCAGCTCTAGCATAACTTTGGGTTATTTTTATTGAAAATTTTGTGTGAAGATTGGTTGCGCCGAAGTGCTTTTCGATAAGATCTAGAAATTTCTTGCCAAGTTTTGTTTTTAACATTTTATTGTATGGCACCGTATGTCAGATGATATTCTTTCTACTTATTTTAATATTTTTTTATAGTAATTGATATTTAGTTTCTTATATTTGATACCAATACTTTTGTATCTACTGTTTTTAGGGCTGTTTCAATGATATTGATTGTTAAATACATTTTCATCGCTTGAGTTATTGCTGATTCTTCTTACGATCCAGTTAGGAATCTGTTTTATAATTGATGGTGGGCGATTAGATTTATGGTTAACGTATATTTGATGAGCATTATCTGTTAAGTAGGGTTAATAAGTGGTTTTATCTAAATTTAACGTGACGTCAAGGAAGTTTGTTATTTTTATGTTAGCTAGTACGTCTACTTTTAGACAATTTTCTCCTTTTTCTTGCGTATAGTTTCTTTAAAGTTATTGTTGAAGTCTTTTATTATAGCTAGCCCATCATCTGCAATTAGACCATCCATATAGATTATGTCTTCATCCAAAATTTGATATCCTATACTTTAAACAACTTCAAAAAATTTAGTCTAGTATTTTGATACAAAATAATTTACAAATTGATGATAACAATAGAAAATAAACAAATAAAATAAACATACATCATGCATAATTTATCATATATATATATATATATATATATGTATATACAAACACACACACACACATATATACATAAACTAACATAAAAAAGACATATAGCATAGGTTTAAAATAGGTCAGGGCACTAGATATCGACGCTCCCCTCTAAAATAGCACACACAAAGGAACGGGTAAACCGCAGGTCAACTGGACCTTTTCCTACAAGTGCCTACTCATTGTTTCATTAGAAAGAGTGCGGTGGAAACTAGAATGATGACTGACTAACTAAAAATCAATAGAAGGTGCGTATATAAAAACGCGACACAACCATATATATTTTATAACTTACAACCTAGCTCTACCTACGTATTGAACACTGTTGAAATAAATACATAAAGTTTACGCATAAATTTATACTTTCGTATATTAATTTATGTGATTAAGTGAAGTAGTTATATATATATATATATATATATATATATATATATATATATATATAGATGTGTGTATAGTGCCGATAAAAAGTAAGTCCGCATTTGTAATTTTTTCACAAGCGGCAATATTAAGCTAAATTTGATTTAAATGTTTAAACAAAATATAGTTCATTTGATTCGCCATTTATTCCTCTATAATTTTACACATTCATATTTGACTTTTAATTTAAATATTGTAGTGCTTACGCCAATTAAAAAAATAACTTAAAATTGACAAGGCATAAAGAACGTCCGAAGCAAAAAATTCGCATAAAATCAGCTTAAATTATCGCGGCTATATCAGTTTATAACATCCACCAACAGGCAACAAAGCATATATAATTCTAATTGCTGTTGCTTTAGCTTATACAACGTAACATTTAGTCCATATGCGACGACTTTCTCCTAATGATGGTCAGAAGCTCATTAATCTCCACATTCCTGGTTTATCCAATCGTGAAATCGGCCGCAGATTGAAATGTGATGAGAAAACGGTACGAAAGACTGTGCAAAAACACTAAATCACCGGCAGTGTCCGTGATGCCCCTAAATCTGGTCGTGCTAATGTTACGTCTTACAGGGAAGACAATGTTATTGAGATCTACCGCATTAGAAACAGATCTGAAACTGCTCCCCAAATCCAATAACAGTGCAATCTTGTAAAAAACTGCTCTCTTTCTACTATCAAGAACAGTTTAAAGGAATTTAATTGGCAAGACGCAAGCCAGTGATTTGTGTAAAAAAAAAAAGAAAGCTCCATCTGGACTTCGTAAGATGCAATGAAGATCATAACTCTTCATATACATCAAATTTAGCTGTAATTTGCAGTTTTTGAAGAATTACAATTGCGGACTTTCTTTTTGCCACCTGCATATATATATATATATATATATATATATATATATATATATATATATATATATATATATAAGATACTTGATACAATATTCGTAGTTCATTTTACAAGTGACCCTTCTCATGATCTGCACAAATTACTTTTCGTTCGTTTTTCTAAGGTTTCGTCCTTTCTGTCCTGCTCTAATAACTCTCCAGCCTGTTTCACATATCTCTATATTCTAACATGGTAAGTATCAAGAAACACAACAAAATTAAATCCAAAACCCCTACTTCGAATGAAGGCTCCTACTAATAGCGTACTTCACCTACATCAATAGCTTACCTTCCAATCTCCTAGAGGTCAACATCAAATTACAGAAAACACAAACTGACCTACAATTTATGTGCGAAACTGGCACTGGGCCGACTGTTTCCCCAGATGAATTCGCGAGTAATTAAAAGTGTTCTACCCTGACATAGAATGTGGCCCCTAACATCGCTATGGGCATGGAATTTGTACATAATAAGAGATCGCGTACATTGTGGTAGAGACATCCCACAGAATATATGCAGATTTTCTCTGTATATGCTTCTAGATAGCAGTTGCTCACAGCACTGCTTTCATATTTGCCCTTTATCGCTTAAACTATAGGGACGTTAATAGATAATCTCTGAGAATAATAACCTGTTTACCTGTTTTATATTTTCGGCTATCATTCATACCGTGCAGACTTCAATATTGACAATGTGGAATAACTAGCCCATTTAAGCAAAACGAATGATAATGGGAGGTTCTGTCATGATTTCATAATTATTCATAACCTGACTCAGATTGTTAACAAATCAACTGTGTAACGGACTCTGATGATCAGTATGCAAGTCTCCTAAGTATATTTTTTACATCCTTCATTCTGTCTTCACTTGAATCTTCCAAATATTTGGTAATTTCACTGAAATTAAAACCAAAATGTAATAAGTCCCCAGAGTTATTCTCCATCGTAAAGTATATCGACACATTATTGCTAGTACATTGATAATATAAGTACATATATATTTGATCAATGTTAAAAATAAACGTATCCTCTGTAGTACTACTTCTGACTGAATTGTTAAGTACCGGTATGGACGGCTTCATTCTCGCAAAGAAATTCCGCCCAAATCTATGCGTACTTTTCCACGGATGTGAGCCCGCCATTGCGCCCAGAAAGCACTTAAGCATTGCTTGCAAGGTAATAGTTGCACTGAGACTAAAGCCACAAAAGGGCCGTAAGCAATCACTGTAAAAGAGTAATACACAAAGTGGGAGTCTCATATGTTATGTTTGTAAAGTTAATAGTATCAGATCAGCGACTTGATTTCCACGTGATTTGTTGCGAATAATAAAGAGCGTCCTGATTATAAGTGCATCCTTTATCATAACCATCGTCAATGGTCGAGAGGTTATCCCGTCAACATAAAACAAAGTTAAACCTATTACAAAGTACGTTGAAGCAAATTCTCTACTTTACGATTAGATCTGCTTTTCTTCCCCATTTCCACACATACCCACACTCACACACATAAACACACACACACACGCTATATATATATATATATATATATATATATGTATATATGTGTGTGTGTGTGTGTGTGTGTGTGTGTGTGTGTGTGTGTGTGTGTGTGTGTACTGGTCGACGTATACATCAGTTGTAAGCTGTCATTAATTGAAATAAATTACAGAAGAAAATAAAAACTGATCGTCATATATGACCTATTTTTTCAAAGATTCTCAGATTTTATGTTTTTTTACGAGTATGGTATATGTGTATAGATATTAAATATTATTTATTTCCTGCTTGTAACTCATTGCCAGAATAATATTCTCAATACCTCTTGTCAATTTATTCCAGTAAATGTGAAATTTTGCAAGTAAGTAGGAATACAATGAAACAAAACAGAAAACAAATATACAAAATGGAACGCGATTCTTGCAATAGTTTGTTTTTTGAAAGAGTATATTAATAAATTCTCCGGATTTTATATTTGATCAACAAAGCGACAAGACTTTAAGTAAATTCTTCATCTTAAAACAGGAAACAATTCCTAGTTATTAAAGTATTTCTATATCTTTCTATCTATCTATCTATCTATCTATCTATCTATCTGTCTGTTTCTTTCTCTCTATATATTTAATATACGCATGTATATATATATATATATATATATACATTCGTATTCCTGTCTACTTGTTTATTTATTTGTTTGTTTGTACACAATTTGAATAATATATACAAAAGGTCCATTATGTTATCGTGTCATTAATTGCAACTCCACACTAGACCCTTCCAACCACCCCCTACCTGACTTTCCTATGCGGACAGACGCCACACTAGACGATCTGAAAACCACCCCTGCTCAGGTGCATGCTATCATAAAATACCTTGACACCTCAAAAGCATGTGGACCCGATCTTATCCCAGCTGTGCTATTAAAAAAGTGCTCAGCCGAAGTAGCTCCAGTTCTCTCCAAACTCTACAACAAATGTCTTAATGAAGCTTGCTTTCCGGGCTGTTGGAAAACTGCTTCTGTTGTACCAGTATTCAAGAATTCTGGCGAAAGGACAGACCCATCAAATTATCGCCCCATTAGCCTCCTCCCACTTTTTGCCAAAATATTTGAGACCATAATTAACCATGCTCTAGTCCATCATCTTCCAGATGCTAAACTACTGACTGACAAACAATATGGATTTAGACAAGCCCGTTCCACAGCAGACATCCTCACCGTGATCTCTGAACGTATATACCAATCACTGGACAAAGCGGGGGAAGGCAGAGCGGTAGCTCTAGATATAACTAAGGCTTTTGACAGGGTATGGCATGAGGGTCTCCTCAGTAAAATCAGATCATACGGTATCACTGGTAGAATACTTAACATAATTAAATCCTTCTTAGATAAGAGAAAAATCCAGGTAGTCCTCGACGGTCGCACATCTAAACAATATGATATAAATGCGGGAGTGCCCCAGGGTTCTATCCTTGGACCTCTATTGTTCCTGATATTAATAAATGACCTCCCCGACAACATTGCCTCTGAGATGGGTATATATGCTGATGACACTACACTCTATGGCAGACACGACAGGAAGACGAATGAACACATTTCTAAAGAAATGGCAGAAACACTAGAGGAAGACCTCCAATCTGTAGTGGAATGGGGACAAAAGTGGTTGGTCGCGTTCAATGCTGCCAAGACTAAACTAGTTTCATTCAATAAGTTCAAGAAACCCTCTCTACCACCAATAGCAATGGCCAACGACTCTTTATCTGAGAGTCCATCTTTCAAACTCCTTGGCCTAACGTTCACAGGAAACATGAGTTGGAACAATTACATTGAAGGCATTGCCAGGGCCGCTGCAAGAAAGGTAGGCTCTCTCTACCGTGCTAGAAAACTACTAACACCCGAAAGTATCCTGTACCTCTATAAGGCCACCATTCGCCCATGTATGGAGTATTGCTGCCACATCTGGGCTGGTGCATCTGCTACTAGTCTCTCGCTCCTTGACAAGGTTCAAAAGAGAGTCGCAAACCTGATAGGCCCTGAACTGGCATCTAAGCTTCAGACTCTGTCCCATCGACGAAATGTTGCATCCCTCTGCCTTTTCTACAAGTATTTTAGTGGTGAATGTTCTGACGAACTGCAATCACTTGTGCCCCCACGACGCGAGCACCCTCGACAAACCCGACAGGCTACTAGATCCCACCCCCACACTGTAGAGGTCCCTAGATGTAAAAGATCTTTTTACTCCAATAGTTTCTTCCCCAGAACCGCAAGACTCTGGAATTCCATTCCAGGTCCCTGCTTCCCCAACAGTACTGACGTGCAGAAGTTCAAGTGTAACGTGAACCGACACCTTGCTGCCCAAATCCCTACATAGTACCCCAGTAGTTGTTGCCCTCGATAGTAGCCCCCTACACCAAAGTGGCAATTTGCCTTGTTTGGGGTGAAAATGTAATTAAAAAAAAAATCTCTATATATAATATGATTCGTGCAAAATATATTATTAATATGTGACGTCATTCTCATATCATAATAAGGAAAATCGATTTTATTAAATAGCGGTGTGTTGTAGTTATTGTACATAGCGGAAGAATTGTAAGAATTGTTCTATTTAAGTGCATTATAAAAATTTGATTTATATTGATTACATATTTAATTTTATTTATTTTAACGACACCGATTTCTTTATAAACCTGTTTGAGTTGTTTCCTCTGGGCGCGGATTGTGTTCTTTTTTTTGTTTTCTTTTTCGGCTGATATTAAAACTAAAAAATTCAGGCATTATTTTTGGAATTAGTTTAAATAAAATTATTTCCGTGATTTCGCAATTAACGTTGTGGTCCAGTGGATTTTTTACAATGAAAAAAGCAATCACATGTAGCTACGATTCTTTATTGAAACCAAAAATAAAAAAAAACACTTTCATTTACGTTTTATTTACTAGCTTTCTTTCTTCACAGATTTTGCTATTTTTTTTTAATAACGCAATAACCATGCGATTTTTTCTGTTAATAACGCAATACACCATACCTCAAAATTTTGTATAGCACAAACACACGTGTTTCGGTAAATAAATTCTACTTTGGTATATTTAAACTGAATTATTTGCAGTTTGTTCTCGTTTCAGCAGACCGTAAAGCAAATCTTCCTATACTGAGGGAGCGTAAAAGAAATTCTCTTTAATTGGAATATAGTCATAAAACGGTGCTCACTATCCAGATAATAGCTTCTCTTCGTATCGCTTCTGCCGACATCGCTGATGGTGAGTTTGACACGTACTTCTTCTCTTTTCGGAGGATGCGGAAGGATTACATTTTCGAGTTTTCATTCATTTTTTTTTTACTTTTAAAATTTTTTGTAAGGGTAGCGATAGAGTTAACATATAATAATGAAAAATGCTCAATATTCGTAGCATGGCAGATGTCGGCAAACCGGACATCATGTCGACTCTGGCAACGCTTGGTATCCATGCTAGTATATATATATATATATATATATATATATATATATATATATATATATATATATATATATATATATGCGATTGTTCTAAAGTAAGTTTCGTCGAATCTCTAAAGCTGATAAAATAAGAAACACAATAATGATATGAAGCGATCTAAAATTCACTTGTTTTGCTATTTATTTCCGACACAGAAACATATACAATTGTTAATTTTCATCGCTAATAATAATTATTTATTCATAAATAAGCGTATATCAATATAAAATATTTAAATATTTTCTTGAATTAAACATGATATTTATGTTATGTGGTAAAATATGGAGTATATATGCTTCGTAACAATTCAAATATTTTTGTTTTTTATATAATTTTACCAATGTGTATTATACTTTAATTATACAACTTTACTAAATTTCAGTTTTTTATGCATTTAACGATTAATGTGAGAGATATGAACAAAACGTCGTATCTTAAAATTCACATGTTTGTTTCGATTTTACCCCCAATACCAATTAAGCAAAACTCTCTGAATTCTAGTTTTCTTTCATAAGACAGTACTTGTTGAAGCACCCACTTACAAACAATTTCTAGACTCGTAAGAATGTACAGAAATTACAGCAGCATTGAAAGTAAATTTATATTAATGTTTTACTAGCATTATATATTGTTTAAAATCTTTTAAAAGAAAATGTAAATTTAATGTCATAAATACCATAACATGTACAGAATATTTTTTTCAAAATAATTAAGCGTATTCTTTATTAAAATTACATTCGATATTTCGATCTATGACAAAATCTTCATTAGGAAACTCAGTTCTTCTTTTTACGTACCATGATAGTTATTTGTACATTTCATTTCACCAACATCTCTAGGAAAACGTACCAGGCATTACCCTGAGCATAATGGTACGTAGAAAAAAAGGAGAAAATTGTATTATCTGATAGAGATGATGTTATGAGTCAGAATATCGAATTTAATTTCAATAATTAATTATGTTTATTTATTAAAAAAAAACACTTCATTTGTTTTGGTCTTTAAATTGTTAAATTTTGAATTCTGCATTTCATATACCAGTTCTTGTAAACAGTAGACTTTTTATTACTTAACAAATACACGCTAGAACGGCGTTTTCTACTATATTGAACATTTGAACACCAACATCTGAAGGCAAACATGACAGACATTGCCATCATCTTCATGTAAAACAATAAAATGGATTTTTTTAAAAACTACGTATTATATACAGTTTTGCTATTTCTCAAAATATTGACTTTAATTTTAATAAATAAATCAGTTTATTTGTTGAAAAAAAATACATTTGTAAATTTTAAATGTTGTATTTCATACCAACTTGCTAAAAGTGTAAATATATAAGGAATGTGTGTTAGCAGTTATATAATGTGTACGTAGATTGTGTCTTTCATTATAATCCTCAGAATATGTTGAGTTCGAGATAAACATAATGTTGTATACGCAGAAACGGAACGCCGACCGTGAGAAATGTTGGAATTCTCCCATTTTGAGAGTAAGATAAATTGCGTAAGGGTCGCTTAATCACATATCATGTTACTTTTCGGTCTATCAGATTTGATTTACCTCGCTTTCCGCATGGACAAATTCCAGAGAAACTTTTTGTAGGGCCAACTTCAATCTTCGTTTTTGGCCACACTCTTCTCTCGTTTATCTATTTTCCGGATTCACACGTCGTTATCATCGCTTGTCTTTTCATTATTCTTTTTACTTTTATAATGTAATAGGCATTATCGGTTCTCTATAGAAGTACTTGTCCGTCAATATCGCTGCAGTTTTAAATCGCATTTTCATCAGTTTGTCTCTATTAAGTTAGAAAAACATATTTTTACTCGATGGTAGCATTTATATGTAGACAATTTTTGTTGTTCCTGTATACCCTGGCTTCGCTGGAAGTATCGTTTTTGTTTGTCCTTCCCCTATTTACATATAAATAATGTTTACGTTGCCTGTAACGTTTTATTTATAAAAAAAGTATTTACATAAGGCTGCCATTATACATTTTAGTAACATTTTTATCAGCCTATCTTCCTTAAGTTTGACATAGTAATGTCGTTTGCGTGTGAAGATTAAGTATGAATACAAATTACATCGATAGGATCGTTCAAATAGAATTTTCTTCGGTTCGACTTGAAAATAACATACGTTTTTTTGGTTTTCTATTATGCTCAAATCTTAAAATATAATTTCGTCAGCTTATTACAGTTAGTGTAAAATAACAATTACATCGCGCTATCAGGAATGTTACACGTAATAACTTCTTCGGTCTGTAACACTTAACTTTCAAATATCATATCGTCCGTTTGTAACCCTTACGCTTGATATATCTTACTGCCGATTCAGTTGATTCAGTGTATTATAGATTCTACCTCACATGCACTATCTCTATAAAAAGGCATATTCGTCTTTCAATATTCTTAATACGTCGCTTTTAGTTTGTATATTTCACATCTGTCTATGAACGCATGTGTCTTTATCCGTCATGCTTAAGGTAAAAAATATGTTTTTATTCGTTTGGCTGACTCATGTAAAACATGCCATTTTTCTAAGTAATTTTTTTAAAATAAATTATATTAAATAAATTTATCTGGGCATGATATATTTCTAAATGCATTTTTAGTAGTATGTTTTAGTTTGATATGATATTTTTGTGAGAGGACGTAAGGTTTTACTAATGTCTCCCTTATTGTTTTTACACCTTTAAATGTATTAGTCCACCCTGCTTATTGTTACGTCGCAGTTTGGTTTGTTGGGCACGCTTATATTTGAAGGGGGTATTCATACATCTGCCTCGATTAAATTGGTAAACGTGTTTCCCTTGGTCTGCTCCGCGAAAATGTTTAACGATATTATTGTTGGTATGACACTCTTTATTATAGACTGATATTTTGGTTGTTCTACCCCGATGAAGTTCTTTATAATTCTTTAATTAGTCTCTCACTTTTACATAGTAATTCTGATTTATGTTCTTTTTTGAATTTGACGTCGCATTCTCGTTTATTGGAAACGTGAATTTTAAATAACGTCTTTATTATCTGTCTGGTTTATTTTTTAATGAACATTTTTCTTTTATAATGCTCACAGCACCATACACTAGTTGTGTTTACTTTAAACGCCTCAATTTAAAATATAAATTCCACCGCTAAAAGGGCATATTAAATCTACGGCAACCGAGAAGGCTAATATGCTTGACCGTCGGTTGGCCTCCAACTCCCCATTAAACCCCGCAAACCACTTCCTCCCTGACTTTCCTTTGCAGACAGACACCGCACTAGAGGATCTGAAAATCACCCATTCTCAGGTACGCGATATCATAAAAACCTTGACACCACAAAAGCCTGTGAACTCAATATCATCCCAGCTGTGCTATTAAAGAAATGTTCCACCGGATGGCTCTAGTTCTCTCCAAACTTTTCAACAAATTCCTTAATGAATCTTTATTTCCTGGCTGCTGGAAAACTGCTTTTGTGGTACTTGTTTTCAAGAATAATGCTGACAGAACTGACCAAGTAAACTATCGCCCTGTTTGCATCCTCCCGCTTTTCGCCAATATATTTGAGTCTTTAATTAATCAAAATCTAGTTCATCACCTTAGAGCTACTAAACTTTTGACATACCAATAATATGAATTTAGACAAACCCGTTCTACAGCAGATATCCTAAATGTAATCTCTGAAAGTATATATAAAACATTGGGCAAAGCAGAAGAGGGTAGAGTCGTATCCCTAGATATATCTAAAGCTTTTGACAGTGTATGGCACGATGCTCTTCTCAGAAAATTCAAATCATACGTTATTACTGGACGAATACTAACACATAATTTTATCCTTCTCAAGTAAGAGAAGAATCCAGGTCGTACATTAAAACAATATGATATAAATGCGGGAGTACCTCAGGGGTCTATCTTTGGACGTTTATTATTCCTGATATTCATAAATAACCTCCCTGATATCTCTGAGAGTGGTATATTTGATATGACACCACACTCATTAACAGGCACGAGGGGAAAACAAGTGAACACTTATCTAAGGAAATGGCACAAAATGGATGAATACTTCCAATATGTAGTGGAATGGGGACATAAATAGATGGTCACTTTCAATGCTGCTAAGAGTAATTTTGTTTCGTGCAATAATTACAAGAAACCTTTTCAAGCACAAATAGCAATGGCTAAAGATACATCACCTGAAAATACCTTTTCTAACCTCCTCGGCCTAACGTTCACAGAAAACATAAGTTGGAATAGATACATTGAGGGCATTGCCAGGACCGTTGCGAGGAAGGTAGACTTTCTCTGCCGTGGTAGAAAGTACTTACACTTGAAAGTATCCTGTGCCTCTATAAGGCCACCGGTCGCCCATGTAAGGAGTATTCTTGTCATATTTGGGCTGGTGCATCTGCTGCTAACCTCTCACTCCTGGGCAGGGTTCAAAGAGAGTCGCCAAACTTATAGGTCCTGAACTGTGACCTAAGCTTCAACATCTGTCTCCTCGGCGAAATGTTGCGTCCTTCATCCTGTTCTACAAGTATTTTACTGGTGAAAACTCCGACGGGATACAAGCACTTGTACCCCCTCAACGTAAATACCCTCGTCAAACCGACAAACCGCAATATCCCATCCCTACACAGTAGAGATCCGTAGATGAATGAAACCCTTCTACTCTAATAGTTTCTTCCCCAGAACTGATAGGCTTTGGAACTTCCTTCCGGGTTTCTGCATTCCCAATTGTACTGAAATGCAGAAGTGCAAGTGTAATATGAACAGACATCATGCTGCTCAATTCCTTACATAGTGTCCCTGCAACTTATGCTCCTGATAGTAGCCTGCTACATCAAAGAAGCAACTGTGCCTTGTTTGGGGTGAAAAAGATTTAAGCTCTAGAATGTGTATTTTTAATTGGTTTATCGATTCTTCTCCGAAACATCCGACGTTTTTTTTTCCGAGTCGATTTCCTACCTACTTTCTCTATTTATCTCTTTAGGCGCGTTTCCTATCTGTTTCTCTCTTTTGGACTCTATCGCTCTAACTCTCTTTCTCTCTCTCTCGCTCTATCTCTCTCTCTCTCATAATCTCTGCTTGATTTCTAAGAAATAGGCAAAGATTTTGCCTTATTTAATTTCAGTCCACCGATTTTCGTTCAGCTAGGACATTAGTGCCGCTTAGCTTATTATATAGACGTGTTTTAGGTTCCGTCGTGTAACTCCGCGTTCGCTATTGTAAAAAAAAAAAAAAGGATACTGAACTTGAAGCTATGCTTTCGTACTAAATGCGCAACGAGACGAATAGGTTTTAGAAAATGTCTTACTCACATCATATTGAGCTCAGTTTAACTATAAATCACAATATAAACGTGCTTGTACATATCTTGAGTACACCACAATACTAAAATTGTACATGTCTGGTAGATCCTTAACATCTTATTTTACATAAGCACTGTTCAATCATATAGAAATATTAACGGTAAACTAAAAAAGATATTCGGACCACATAAATAGATATAATATGCAGATGGGTGTCGTTGTACATGTCACGGCATCTCATTTTAAGGAATGCATATGCAAATTTGATTAATATATATATATATATATATATATATATATAAAGTTATATACATCTTATATATATAGTTATATATACAAATTTTTATATGTATCGTATTATACATATTTATATATATATATATCTATGCATATATATATATGTGTGTGTGTGTGTGTGTGGGTGTGTGTGTGTCAGTGTGTGTGTGTGTGTGTGTGTGTGTGTGTGTGTGTGTGTGGGTGTGTAGAATAAAAATAAAAATGTAAACTGTATGTTTATTCGTAAGCGGTAAAGTGAATATAAACGGGACTGATTGCTTTGACATTTTGTTGTAATATTTTGATCGTTCCCATGTGTGTTTTTCTATCTATTATATATAATAATATTATACTTAATTTTTATTGAATAAACTATTTTGTTTCGTGACGATGTGCCCATTTTTTATTTTGGGAAATATCTCCGCCCGCCAGTGACATCGCTAAAAGGATCTTTCGGTCTCGCTTAATATAAACAGAATGTGTTTACAATATGGCTATATTAGAAATGTTTCACAAATAATAAATGAGTAAAATTTAATTATATGATTATTGAAAATGTAATCATGTGATGAAAATTTAAATTAACCACATGTGGTCGCTTTCCTATCAAATATTCATTGAAAATAGATATTAGTACCAAATAAACCATTGTGGATCATGTAGCTACTATTCAGGAAATTATTGAGCAACATTAAATTTGACTAATGAGTTGATATTTCAGTCATCTAAATTATTTGGAGTGAACTATCCAAACCTAAATATTATTTTTACTTATAAACACCATTTATATACAAAGTTATGACAATTGTCATCCTGAGATGACAAAAACATGTGTATCTATTTACGTTATATTAGAAACGGAGCGAACCCTAAAAATCTTTAAGTATTGAATTTAAAAAAAATTAAATGAAAAAATTGTAGAATTTGGTAGCTAATAGTCGAATTAATAATAATCTGCTGAAATATTGAAAGAAAGAAGCTAGCGAAAAGAACGTCTCCAAAACATACTAGCAATAATTTGGTTTCGTGTTCCCCTTGAGTGTCTTCAATAAGAGAGCTTGATTTACTTGGACTTTGCATTAGGAACTGAGTTTCACTAAAAAAAAAAAAATAATTATTGAATTTTATGCATTTTGGTTTAATTTGTTGGTTTTCAATCTCTGAAAATACACTCAAAAACTCAGAAAAGAATAAAAAAAAGAATGATAATCTTGCAGAATTTGATCTGAATCTTCATGATTTTCCGTCAATTATGGTTAGGGCTCGACCGGCAATCACCGAAGTAAGCCGAGCATTGTGCATATTTTAAAACGCTAAATCGATATATTTTTTTGCATTTGTTGACAAAAATAATTTGTAATACTATTAAAAAAAAGCTTTCAGTACTTTGCCCTAACAATTTACAGTTTTTATAAGAAGCATTCATTATTCCTTATCTATATTCTGTTTTCAAAAAAGTTTACTGCCAATAGGAAAAACGTAAATTTTCTTATAAAATATGTTTCTCTTATAATATATATACATATATATATATATATATATATATATATATATATATATATATATATAGTATTTTTTTGTTATTTTTTGTTTACATAATTTTTATTTTTCCGGTTTGTTTGTTTTTAAATTCCTCTGCGTCTGATACTTTGCTAGGTCTCATCCTGTGACGGCCTGTCGAGCCTGAACTACAATATCCAGAGAATGCGGGTAAAATTTTGCAAGAGTAAAATATACGGGGATGGTCATGGTACAGGAGAAAAAAATAAAAAGGGTGCTTCTTCATTATTGTAGTGAAATCGGTCAGCCGAAAACTTGAAAGTTGATTTTAAATCCATAATTACTACATATATTTTTGTCAATTACAACAATAACCAATGTTACGAGTATCTACAATATTTTTATGGCACAATTATTTTGGTTATCCAGGATTACACGAAAAACTAATTTCGTCTATGTTAGTTTTGTCACGTGACATGTAAGGTAATCATAACTAATAGCTAAATTTGTAATTTCTTCGAAAACTATTTCCTTTAATTAATAATTTCTTCTTTATCGTTTTTCGTATTTACTTTAGGAGATTTTCCAATACGTAGTTTCATATATATAGAGTTAAATTAAAGTCTCATGATGTTTTGTCCTTAATCCCAGAGGAAGGGTCAGTGAACGTGCATTGAATGATTTCAACGGATATGCTATTTGTATTTAAGATATTACACTTCACAATTCGCTTGGAGTTTGCAATAACAATTAACAAAGCGCAGGGACAATTTTTGCATTTGTGTAACTTATATCTACAATCTGATTTCTTCTCACATTGACAAATGTATGTTGCGCGTTCCACAAGAGGAAAATCAAACAATCTCTACATCTGCACAGAAAAAGGGACACCTCAAATATTGCGTATCCACAAATATTGAGGACATTAACATAGACAACATACATTTTATCATTTCTTTTGTTTCATTTAAACTAACCGGCTTCAGCTCGTATATATATATATATATATATATATATATATATATATATATATATATATATATATATATATATATACATATATGAGAAGATTTTCGCTGAAATTATTTTATATAAAAAGGGGCACACCTTGTTATATTTATAAACAAGGTTTATTCAAAGCTATCGCATGATCTCGCGTATGAGACTGACAAAAAGGGGAAGAGAAAAGATGCTAATAAAGTTACGTCGCTCAATATGCCTTGTCCCGCTTACGACAGTCCACAAAAAAAGGTTTCTTTAGTTAATATATTACCCCTTTACAACAAGAAAATTAGGGGAAGAAAACAGATATAGCCTTGCTCGGAAACCAAGTGATATGCGTAATTTACGCATTCTGCATCCCCTTTCGACCCTTAACTTTTAATTAACAAGCCTGCTAATATTTCAGATATAGTTTCTGGTATTCATTTCTAGTATTATTTAATTCCGTAGTAATGTAAATGATTTATATGCAAAATCATAGAACTCGGTGTTCTTTTTGAGTATTCTCTAATAGATGAATTTGAGTAAAATGCAACGAAAAACGCACATATTAAGTAATGTCTGCATTAAGATTATCATAGTATTAGCTACACTGAAGCGAATCTCATTTGCGGATTGTGAAAATATCAAGTTATCTAATGCTGCAGGTATATTCCGAAAGTGTGTGACCACACATCTTAAAGAGGTTTCTTGTTTAGCTGTGGAAGGAACGATATCAGAAATACACGCTATTAATAGAAGACGCATTGAATATGTGCAAATAAACACGTTTCTATATTTCGTTTTCAAGATGAAATATCTAATAAATAAATTAAGAAAAGTAATTTTGTGCAAACTAATGAACTATGTTTTTTTGTGGATAGAGTAATCATTCTCCTTACACAATAGATAAGGTAAATAACATGTAATTAATTTTCTTTTCGTAAAGACTATGGAATCCACGGAAGTAATTTTAACTACTACTCAACTGTTTTATTATTACATGTGAAAATTACAATTACACATGTCTGCTATTGGAAAATGAAATAGTATGTGTAATGTATCTTATGCAATAAACACTTTACAAAGGGCATTTGTATTGCCATTAAATTACTACAAAAATATCTTAATACTACCACCAAAATCAAAATCTCAGCGCTTTACACCATTAAAATGGACCTTAAGAAATTTCTGCCTGGATATTGTTTATCAGAAGCCAGAATCATAAATTTGTTGGAATATCTCAAACAGTATACTAAGAAGATTTATATTCCCATATACTCCTAAGCTGATCTCCCGACTGCTATCAGCAGAATAATGATAGTCACCTTTTGTGTTAGAGTATTAGGACAATTACAATTATAAGGCGATCTTAAGGAGAGAAAAAACTTCATGCAGACTATAGGGGATATGCGCAGTAAACGAAAAAAATATGAACATCTCGACTAACTCAAGGAGGCAACTTTTTTAATATCTATTGTATTTACTAGCACCGAGATTTCTTGGAAATTCTCAAGTAATTATCAAAGATGAACTATTGGTGCATTACCATATGTAAGTTTTGAATTGATTACAAGATTACCGGAAGATAATAAGGATTATTTATATACTATAAAGATTTTCGATGATCGGTTTCGATTAAAAGTCGCATAACAAGTAGTGCAAGCATTAGAAACAATCCCCTGATGTCGTTATATGAAATATAAAATCAAATACTTGCGAGTGTGGGTCTGCATGTCGGTGCGTGTGTATGAGCATGCTAGTGTGTATGCGTATTTTTTATTTTATTTTATTTTTTTATTCAATTTTCACCCCAAAGAAGGCACAGTGCAACTTGGAAGCAGGGGGCTACTATCAGGGACTTAATTAGTGGGGTCATTATGAAGGGAGATTAGTAGAAAGATGTTTGTTAACATTACACTTGAACTTCTGCATATCATTGCAGTTGGTAAAGCAGAATCCCGGAAGGGAGTTCCAAAGACCCGCAGTTCTGGGGAAGAAACTATTAGAGTAAAAGGCTTTCTTGCACCTAGAGATCTCTACTGTAAAGGGATGAGACTTAGTAGCTTGTCGGGTTTGTCGGGGGTAGTTACGTCGGGGAGGTACAAGTGTTTGCAGTTCGTCAGAGCATTCACCATTAAAGTATTTGTAGAACAGGCAGAGGGATGCAACATCTCGTCGATGGGACAGAGGCTGAAGCCTAGATGACAGTTCAGGACCAATCAGGTTGGCGACTCTCTTTTGAACCCTGTCAAGGAGCAAGAGACAAGAAGCAGATGCACCAGCCCAGATGTGGCAACTGTACTCCATACATGGGCGAATGGTTGCCTTATAGAGGTACAGGATACTGTCAGGCGTAAGTAGTTTTCTAGCACGGTAGAGGGAACCGACTTTACTTGCAGCAGCCTTGGCAATGCTCTCAATGTATCTATTCTAGGTCATATTCCCAGTAAACGTTAGGCAGAGGAGTTTAAAAGAAGTACTTTCAGGCAATATGTTCTTGGCCATTGCTATTGGTGGTAGAGAAGGTTTCTTGTAGTTATTGAAGGAAACAAGCTTAGTCTTAGCAGCATTTAATGTGACCAACCATTTTTGTCCCCATTCCACTACGGATTGGAGGTCATCCTCTAGTGTTTCTGCCATTTCCTTGGATATGCGTTCATTGGTTTTCCCCTCATATCTGTTATAGAGAGTGGTGTCATCGGCAAATATACCCATCTCCGAAACAATTTTATCAGGGAGGTCGTTTATGAATATCAGGAATAATATAGGTCCAAGGATAGACCCCTGAGGTACTCCCGTATTTATGTCATATTGTTTGAATGTACGACCGTCGAGGACAACTTTGATTTTTCTATTACTTAAGAAGGATTTAATTACATTATGAATTCTTCCAGTGATCCCATATGATCTAATTTTCCTTAGAAGACCATCGTGTCATACCCTGTCAAAAGCCTTAGATATATCGAGGGCCACCGCTATACCCTCCCCTGTTTTATCCAATGAACGGTATATACGTTCAGAAACTACAGTTAAGGTATCTGCTGTTGAACGGGCTTGCCTGAATCCATATTGTTTGTCAGTCAGGAGTTAGCAGCTGTTAGGTGCTGAACTAGGGCTTGATTAACTAAGGACTAAAATATTTTGGCGAAAAGCGGGAGGAGGCTAATGGGGCGATAATTTAGTGGGTCAGTTCTTTCACCAGAAGTCTTGAAGACTGGTACTACAGAGGCGGTTTTCCAGCAGTCCGGAAAACAATATTCGTTAAGGCATTTATTGTAAAGTTTGGGCAGAACTGGAGCAACATCGGCAGAGCATTTTTTTAATAGCATAGGTGGGATGAGATCTAGTCCACATGCTTTTAAGGTGTCTAGGTTTTTTTTATAATAGCATGTACCTGAGAAGGGGTGATTTTCAAATCGTCTAGTGTGGCGTGTGTTTGCAGAGGAAAATCAGGGAGTGAGTGGTGTACCGAGTTCAGTGTGGAGTTTGAGGCAAACCGACTGGCAACCAGATTAGCCTTGTCAGTTGCCGTACAAGCAACCTTATGATTGTTTGATCGTGGGGGAATAGTTGACTGTCCATTATTTACTACGCTGTTGTAGATTTTCCAAAAATCCCAGGTTCCTAATTTCTGTGCTTCGATGCGTTTTCTGGTGGTTTCAGAGTAATCTGTCTTAGCTGTCTCTATCACTCTCTTACAGTTATTTCTAGCTTCTATAAACTTCTGTTTATTTGAGCTGGACTTATGTCGGTTGAATCTGCGGAACGCATGCTGCCTTTGACAAATGGCAGCCGCACAAGCAGAAGTAAACCATTGGGGAGAGTGGGGCTTGCTATAGAATTTCCGTGCGGGAACATGTGCTTCAATAGCAGTTTTAAACTATTCAGTGGTCTCATTTGCACACTGTTCCGCTGAAAGAGTAAAGACTTTTTTCCATGGGGCATCTCTGATGAGCTCCCTGATGGCTTCCCAATCAGCCTTTTTTGTAATACCTCGTTGTTTTGAGCAGTGGGTCTTCAGTTTTAGGGCGAGAATTTAGGCTGATTTCTACCATTATCACAGCGTGATCAGCATTCCCGAGTGGGCTGTGGGCATTTTTTGTACAGTCATTGGGAACCGTTGTCAGAAAGAGATCTAGAAGTGAGGCATGTTGATCTTGCTGGTCTGGGAAACGTGTCGGAAATGTAACCAACTGAGATAGGGAATGGGATATAGAGAAGCTATGTATTGCGCTACCAGCTACGTCTGTGTGATTAGAGAATCCTAGCCAGTTACTGTGGTGGATATTGAAGTCACCAAATACATGTATTTGTGCGCTAGTATCGAGGGAGAGTGATATATCTATGCTGTCTGAGACTTTGTTTATTAGGGTACAGTCTTGGTGGGTGTGTTCGTGTTTCTATGCGATACAAATCAATCCAATATTGCGTCAACCAGACTCAGCCACAGCAATGCGTGGCCGGACGGGTAGAGCTAGTATGAAATATAAATAAAATAGTTTATATGGTGTTGCTTTGTATAAGAAATAACATTCGAATAAAAATACATTTTTTGGATCAGTTTTGGATTAAGTAAAAATACCTGGAGTTTTATCACATTGAAAAGGTTTCGGTTTATGAGGGGCTACGAAAGAGATGTAAGTACTAGAAAACGTTAAACGATCCGACGACATATCTGAAGAAGCGATCAGCACATTTTAATAAAAAACTATAAAGACAGTATAATATACGACCAAATTAAACAATTAAATACATATTTATCAAAAAATATCCATCTTCGCATATTAATATCTAAGTTCTTCAACATGAAGAACCAGAACTAAATTGTAGCTAATTCTTCGGAGGAATTGATGAATATATAAGTAGCAGTAGAAATGTACAAATACGCACCCACTACTAGAACGTTAAATGTATGCCTACACGCAAATACATTTTTTGCCTTTTATCGTTTGAATGGTCAATCTAAGAATACTGTTCAATCATACCAGAGGAAAAAATAGATTCGTTAAAGAATCAGAAAAGCGAATAAATAAATAAATGATAGGGACAAAAAAGGATAAAGAAAAAATAGAAAGAAGAAAAATTATGCATAGAGTACGAAAGAAGAGGAAGAGGTGTGAAAAAGGTGAAATAACTAGATGTAAACGTTAAATGAAGAGCAAGAAAACGAGACGTAAAATACGACGAGATTTATGGGGCCAAAGACATAAAAAGATAATGACGGAATAATTAAATGAGCAACAATATATGGTTAGATAAATAAATAGAATAAAAAAGATGTCAGAAACGTTGTAAAAGACGAACAGTAAATAAGGACAAGAATAAGAAAAAGATTCTGAAGAAAAATAGATTTTTTTAAAAAATCTCATCTCTGTTCTTTTTCGTGCTAAATGAAAAAGAATGGAGAGAATAAATAAAGATGAAATAGCAGTAAAATATCAAAGAAGGCGAAGACAATAAAAACATGAAAAAAATTAGGAAATGAAATAAGAATGTGGCAAAACATAAATAGATGAAAACCTGTTAAAGATGTATTATAAAAAAAAAGTTAGACGCAAGTAAATATCAAGATATAAAAAAACAAGAAAAATCCAGAATAAAAAAGAAACAAAAATAATAACAGAAAGAAGCTAATAGAGAAAAAAAGAGAATATATATAAAAAGATAAGAAGAATAAGAAGGAGATAAATAAGAAAAAGAAAGGAAGAAGACATAGAGACATATCACACATACTTATTTTCCAAACTAGTGATTGAAAGTCCTATTTTGTAGTCGGATAGGACAGTTTTCTAAATCGCCTTTCAACAACAACGTAAAAGCGGTATAATCAGTTGGAAGGCCAATCAAATTTATCACCGTAACACGTGCGAGGATTTAAACATGAAGGCGTCAAATTTTATCCAACTCTGGGATTCGAAATGCACATGTTTTTCCTTCTCTGTAGACTTTAAAGAGATTCTAGCAAATCAAGTCATAACTTTGCTACCTACGTTTGTCGTGTTGTGATTTAATGGCAAATTATAGTAAACCTTTTGCATAAACACATATATTATATTCTACCCCGACATTTGATGTAAGTCGTATTGGTAGCCAGCCATATTCGATATTAAAATGGTCGTTTGATATACGAAGAGAAGTCAAAAGATCACGAAAAAATCGATTTTAGAAGAAACAAACATAAATGAGCATTTAATGGAATGTACGCATGACCGCTTGTCCATAGTTTATATAAACCATTAAACACCAGTTGGCGTCGTCGGGAACCAAGATCCAATCAGCTTCCCCCATTTTATTACACTCCAGCCGCAAATTACACCCCCACACATACACACATCCCCCTATATATATATATATATATATATATATATATATATATATATATATATATATATATATAAACTACTTCAGTTACTCACCTTACATAAAATTAATATACGAAAGTATAAGTTTGTGTGTAAACTTACGGTATTTACTTCAAAAGTGCTCAATACGTAGGTAGAGCTAGTTAGTTAGTTATAAAATAATATGGCGATTAAGCTACACTTAATATTCCGCGTTTCTTCCACTCTAGGATAGTTCAGGCTTATGCGCGAATTTTGGGGGTGTCTGTCCTTTCTATACACAGACATTCTATTGAGATTTTAGTTAGCCAATCAGCTTTCTAGTATCCCAACTAAATCTAAATAGAAGGTGCGTGTATAAAAACGACAGACAACCACAAAATTCGCACATAAGCCGGAAGAATCCTAGAGTTGATGAAACGCGGAATATTCAGTGTAGCTTAATCGCTATATATATATATATATATATATATATATATATATATATATATATATATATATATATATATATATATGTAAACACATTATCAAGCTCCTTTTATAATACAAGTATACTTATTATTGGCCACTGTTTTCGGAATAAACATTAAAGACAGTAAACTAAATTTCACGAATTCCACTCGTTCAACCACTATAGCTTGTCTTTATCATATTAGTTTGAATTCGGCGTTTTTCTTAATTTCCTTTCCTCTTGTAGCAATGGTTTGGTGGCTCTGAAGTCAAAGAAAATGAACGAAAAGGTGGCTTCGTGGCTAGTTTTGAATCTCATGAGCGACAAAAATGGTCACCCTCTACACTGATGATTAGCAAACATGATACACTGGTGTCTGTTGGTAATAAATGATCATTGTTCGTATATATATATATATATATATATATATATATATATATATATATATACCCATTGGCTTGGTTCTAATCATCTGACTACAACAGTTTGTATGTTTTACACTGGTTATTACTTTGGTCAAGATCAAAGTGTAGTATCTGTTCTTCAGATGCTGCACTTGGGATAGTTTGTACCAGTCAATGGAGGGGAAGCCCTCTATACTGGGACAATTATTATTTTTGGTAACCAGAGTGCCCCCTTTTTGCCTACTTTTAGGGGAGCTGGTTTTTACCTCACATTAAAAACGGCCTTGTGCCTAATTTGCTCAGTGGGGGAGCAAATAAACACCATCTATTCTTCAGATGCTGCAAGCTATGACTAGCTATGACTAGCAAAGACCAGATGTGGGGGCAACCCCACATGCCTGACCTTTAACCAGCTCCCATTTCCCACCTCTCGGGAGCTGGTCCCCTTTTTCCCTTCCCCCTCCCTTCACTCCTCACATTAAAAATTGGCCTTGTGCCTAATTTGCTCGGTGGGGGAGCAAATAAATACCATGTGTTCTTCAGATGCTGCACTTCCATTTCTTGTTCTCTTTCGGTGGAGGAGAAATCCTTCACGACTGAGACAATTTTTATTGTTTGTACCTTTTCTCCACGTAAAAAAACGACCCTGGTGTCTAACTCTGTCCCGTGGGGAGGCATAGTAAATAGGTACATAAGAATCAAACCCAAGTATATGCACATAGAAAAATTGGTCTTTTTTTAATAATATAGTATAAAAAATCCGTTCAGCTAATCATAGTTTAGTCCTATTGAGGAAATTAAATAAAGCGGTAAACGTAAACAAAAACGCAATATTCTAAATTTCTTTTGTTGGATATTCTGTTAGACTGTCAGCTCTAAATGCCCGCGGAATATTACAGTCAAATCAATGTCCGTACTTTTCTTCCATCGGTCACTAGCAGCTGTGAGGAAAATGTTAGCTTGCTTATCACCGGGCAGATTGTTGACTAGTGTTTAGATTTGAATAAATTTGGAATTGTCACATACTACACTGATGATTGCAACAACATGAAACAATATTGTATATGTATAAATATTGGTAATGTTTATTTACAGTGTTATAGCTATATATATATATATATATATATATATATATATATATATATATATCCGCGTAATTATACGGCTACAGAAAAACTACAGCTAACATAAAGCGGACCTAACTTAAAATTCTTCCATTCAACATCATGACGAGAATAAGAGGAAATATATATATATATATATATATATATATATATATATATATATATATATATATATATGTCTATTTTTAAAGAGATAAATATATTTCGGAGATATACACTCCTTTTTTTCAATATATATATATATATATATATATATATATATATATATATATATATATGATTTTCAGAATGTGAGAGATTGTATATAATAAATTCCACAGCCAAACAACGTCGCAGCCCACAAGAGCCATGACAGTCAAAAAACCGGAAGTCCAAGACTCGAGTTTCGCCCTCATTTGGACTCATCAGTTAGACACATCCGAACTAGGATTCGGAGCCCGAGCCTCTTGCATGCAAGGCAAGCACTCTACTAACTGAGCAAACGCCCTGCACACAAGAATGTAAATTAACCAACACAGATCAAGCAAACACCGCCGAAATCCGACCGTGAAATGAACCTACTTCGTCTCAACAAGAGACGCGGTCATCCAACCAGCTAATAACCCCAAGCTGATGTCTCACAAGTAGGAGTTTATTTATATATATATATATATATAGATATATATATATATATATATATATATATATATATATATATATATATATATATATATACAAATTGAAAAAGGAGTGTATATCTCCGAAATATATTTCTCTCTTTAAAAATAGACATTCGTTTATTTTATAAAGGGTAACAAAACTCGCGTTGTTATTTGGCTTTAAAGTGTTAAATGTAACACGTCTCTTATTTTATATATATATATATATATATATATATATATATATATATATATATATATGCATGTATTGTGCTTTAAACAGATACCTTAATTTTGAAGGCGCCCCTGTTATTTAAAAGTACTTACCATTTATTTTATGTCAGGCATTTTGGCTTGTGTGTTAACAAAACTTCTCAAATGCACATGTAATGTCAGGCTGTGTAGGGTATGACACTTTAGTCTGAATCGTCTCTTTGTTCTTACATCGGATTATTTCGATTATTTATCGGTACTTATCGACAACATTCACTGCCAGATACATAAATTACATTTGTGTGAAATTTCATAGAAATCACTTCAGCCGTTTTCGAAATCATAGAGAAAGAAATCACAAGCACACAGATACAGTTGCTGTGATATAGTAGTAGATACAGAGATCAATATTTTTGAACCTTCGGATATTACTGTTTCATGCGATTTTAATATTCAGTGAAGGTACTGACGATTGCAGGTGGTGTAAGGATTCGAACCCGGAGACGAAGATGTATTTGACTCTACAAGCGAGGAACTAAACATCTATACCACAGAAATCTCTCGCGGAAAAAAGTTTAATCTTTAACATGAATAAAATTTAACCTTAATCAAGACAGTATATAGTGATTGAAGAATAGGAAGTCACGTCGTTGCAACAAGATCTGCTAACCATTTTGTTTTATTTGCCAGACAATTCTCAACATGTAATAATTTATTTCTTAAAGGAGCTAATTTTTTTATAAATTATAAATGCATAAGTGTCCTTTATAGATACAGACACTAGTTTCCTGCTTCCGCAATCAGCCCTGAAGAAGGTGATGGTTGCCGCTGGTCAAAGCGATATGTTACTCGGCAAGCAGAGAACTAAAATCTTAGCCATCGTTAACCGCAGCAGGATCGAAGGAAAATATAACATTAATAAAAATTAACATAAATTGAGGTCATCTATAATGATCTAGAGACAGGTATTCGCGATCTCGCAACAACGCCAGCTAAAAGACTGTTATATATATATATATATATATATATATATATATATATATATATATATATATATATATATATATATATATTGGTGACGATAGTAAAACACTTGCTTTCAATGTAAAGGTTGGTTTCTAAACTAGTTTTGAGTCTCTCGACAAACAGTAAGTATTAACGGTGTAACTGAGCCTTACGTAAGCATGACACACTAATGCTTGTGAGTATAAACATATATTAATATTTATCAAAAATATTATGGTTTTAAAGTCTTTGACGACATTTAAGTTCAGGCCCAATAGCTTAGCATACATGAACTATTTAAACCATTCTTTTTGTAAATTACATTCAACGCCGTTGATCATGCAATCCCGATTGCACATCTTCATCTGTATATAAATTCATTTCGAGTAAAAGGTTTATTTTTGTGACCGAATGAAAAACAAGTAGTACGCAAATCCAAAGTTTTCTTTGTTGACTTAGCTCTAATATTTTGGCCATGAATAATTATCAATGCATATAATAATTATTGCATAAGTGTGATACAACAATCTCTGCAGGTCTTAAATATGATTAATTCATATATATATATATATATATATATATATATATATATATATATATATATATATATATACAAGCTGTACCCTGCCACCCGTTGCTGTGGCTCAATTTGGTGTAATGGAAAATTCTAATAAAAAGAGAAAATGCATGTTTCTTATATTCTTAGTACAGCAATCCACTCCAAAAAGTAAAAAAAAAAAAAGGAAAATGAAAAAAAAATGTTACTCTTGCAGAAATGGATCCTGATCCTCGGGATTACCGTCAATCATGGCTTGGGCTCGACCAACAATCAGTGGATAAAGCTGAACGTAGCAAAAATGTTGAAACGCTAAATGTTTTCTTTTGTTTTTTTGTTTTTTTCTGTATACAAAAATGTGAGTTAGTAATTGATATTTGAGTGATGGGGGGGGGAGGGTTACTATACACAGATTCGAAAAAGTTGTCAAAAACAAATAAATGAATGGTAAGGAAAGTTATGTTTCTACCTACCTGGATAATTGTTTAGTGTTTTTATGTAATGTAAAATGTTTAATCGGCTTGAAAAACAGAAATGGTTGCAGACTCTGTTGAATACGTCACGTTTGGGAAAGTAAGTTTAAAACTAAAAAATATACAAAACAGTGTCTGAAACTCACCGAATATATGTTACCATAACATAGGCTGGCATAATCGGTGGGTTTCTGACATTATTTTGTATAGTTTCTTTTTAGTTTTAACTCACTTTCTCTAACTTAAAGTAATCAACAGTGTCCACCACCATTTGTAGCTTTTAAATACCCCGATAAACACTGTTTTTCGAGCCGACTAAACGTTACATTAAATGAAAAGGGTTTGTATTACTAAACACAGATACAAAGAAGTTGTCAACAAATAAATATATAACAAATAAATGTTATCAAAGGCAAGAAAAGTAAATGTTCTACCTAACTGGATAAGATTGTAGTGTTTTTATGTAAGGTATAATGTTTAATCGGTTCAAAAACATGCAGTGTTTATCGGTATATTTGAAAAATACAAATGGCGCCAGACTGTATCAGATACATTAAGTTTGGGGAAATTTTGGGAAAATGAGTTTAAACTAAAAAACTGTATAACATGCTGTTAGGAACTCACTCAATATATGTTACTGTGAGTAGGCTGACATATAATCAGTGGTTTTAAACTTTTGCTCGATACAGGTGACGACTTTTAAGAGTCCCTTTTAGGTATTACCTTGTTTGAGGATATTTGTACAACTAAATGACAAATCTGCTCCAAAAATCCGGTATTATTTTATTTTAAGGCCCGTCTCATCTCCGTATATAACGAAATATTTTATTGTAGATTTCGGTGTACTAAAAACGAATCTGCAAACCGTTTCTCTCGCAAAAAGAAAGTGTTCATGATATGAAGAAATTACTTTTTCGAAAAGTGGGTGATCACTTTTCAATCTAAATTTAACTTAGAATGAGCATCCACTTTCTGACCACCTGAGAGAGGGGCATTTTTCTGTGTGTTTCTTTGCTAAAAAGGTGTTTGTTTGATTTCTTTAGCATGGTAATACCCCCTGAACTCTGGGACTATTTTCCATTTAACAGCCGTAGCCTTCGTTTGTGCTACGCGCGAGCATAAGCGAAAGCTGTTTAGCCAATAAACATGGGAAAATCCCACCCTCTCTCAGCTAGATAGAAGTGGGTGCTTATTTTAAGTTAAATTTACATGGAAAAGTGATCGCCTACTTTTCGAAAAAGTAATTTTTTCATATCATAAAAACTATTTTTTTTACGACGGAAACGGTTTGTAGATTCGTTTTTAACACACTGAAATCTACGTTTTTTTTTTGTTATATACAAAAATGGAATATTTTATTAAAAATCCGCGAGAAAATAGTTTTCAATAAAAACAGCAAATGAATTCGGTAGAAAAAAATGGATGCTATTTTTAAAAAAAATTCTGTGTTTCTTGGCAGAAAAGGTTTTTTGTTTGATTTCTTTTGCATTTTGCAATTTAAACAGGTAATTTTAAAGGATTTTTCCAAGGGTAAAAAGAAAGTCCCCCCCCAAAAAAAAACGTGGCCACAAAGTGGGTGATAATTTTACGTTAAATTATTATGGAAAAGTGATCCTCCATTTTTTTAAACTAACATTTCTTCATATCTTGGAAACTACTCATTTGCCTAAATTATAAACGTTATTTTCGTTTTCAGCGACCCCGAAAACCTATCAGAGTGGTAATTTTAAAGGAATTTTCGAGGGTGGAGTAATTCTTCATATTTACCATTTACCCCCCCCCCAATAAAATAAGAAATTAAGAATTAGACAAATTTATTTTAGGTAGGTTTCGCAAGGAAAGCTTTTAAAAATAAAAAGATAAGATAAACAAATGATGCTAAGTGGGTGCTTATTTTAAGTTAAATTTACATGGAAAAGTGATCGCCTACTTTTCGAAAAGGTAATTTCTTCATATCATAAAAACTATATTTTGCCACGGAAACAGTTTGCAGATTCGTTTTCAGCACACCGAAATCTACAAACACTTTTTTTATATATACGAACGTGAGACGTACGCATGGAAAATTTTATCAACAATCCGGGAGAAAATACTTTTCAATAAAAAAAGCAAATGAATTCGATAAAAAAAATGGATGCTATTTTAAGATAAACAAATAATGCTAGTGAACTAACCGGAGCGCGCTATTTTTTAAATCGTATTTCCAAGTTTAATTAAAGTTTTATATGTTTTTTATTCAATTGTAAGGTTAAAGTACAATATATATATATATATATATATATATATATATATATATATATACACATATATATATATATACATAATTACTAACTAGCTCTACTTACGTATTGACCTCTTTTGAAGTAAATACTTAAAGTTTACGCATAAATCTATACTTTCGTATATTAGGTTGATGTGAGTAAATAAAGTAGTTATACTTAGCTCCTAAAACAGTCGAGCACTCTCAAAAGAATTTATTTCACCACATTAAAAATAGATATGGAAAGAGTTAATTTCGAAACATCGCTAAAAAACATCCCAACACCTTGCAAGCATAGCTATATTATTAAATTAATAAAAAAAACAGATGAACTAACACGCCGAATGCGATGGCGAGCAAATTTCTTCCTTAAAAATGAAAACGTAAACAAAAAAGAATCCTATGGTTTTAAAACCCTTAAAAATGCGAAAACAGTAGACCTTTTGAGAAACTTTGAAAATGAACATTTAAACGTAATTAAACACCTAGAATTCCACAATCAACCTAACAATTTCAAACGAAAACTACACACAATCGTTAGAAACATAAACAACTCTAATAAAATATTTGTAAAAGCAGATAAAACCAGTAACATTTATAAAATAGATAAGCAAGAATATAACAAACTAATCACAGAAAACATTACAAAAAACTACAAAAAACTAGACACAAACGAATGCGACTACATAGATATAATAAATACTGAAAGTAAACAAATTACCGATAACCTAACAATTAGCGATAAAATTGGCAAATTGAAACCTAGAGTCATGCATTCTGCTTAAAGACCACAAATGGGACTTTAATAATAATCCCAGCACCCGCCTGAAAAAACCAACTAAACCAAAAATAGGTAGAATTAGCAAAACTATACTTTCTAGAGTAAACAAACAAATCAAACAGGACCTAGAACTAAGCCAGTGGGCAAATACTACCGAAGCAATCACCTGGTTTAAAAATATAGAACACAAAGATAAATGTACGTTCATACAGTTTGACATCATAGACTTTTATCCCTCAATATCCGAAGAACTTTTTAACATTGCCCTAGAATTTGCCAAGGCATACACTGATATATCCTCAGAAGAAATCAACATCATTAAAAAATGTAGAAAATCAGTTCTAATAAATAACAATAACCAATGGATAAAAAATAAAATGAAAAATTCGTTCGATTTGGCGATGGGTGCCTGAGACTCTGAAGAGGCATCAGATCTTGTGGGATTATTCATTCTATATACCCTCACAAGCATATTCGATACTACGGACATCGGCCTATATAGAGATGACGGACTAGCTATAATAAAAAAACTCCAACAAAGTCAAGGGAGAAAACTTTAAGAAAATCATACACAAGGAAATGAAAAAAAATAGGCCTAAAAGCAGACGTATCAGCTAACATAAAAATAACAAACTTCCTGGACGTCACGTTAAACTTAGATAAAAACACATATGAACCATGCTTTAAAGATAACGCTACTCCAATTTACGTAAACCGTAAGTTCAACCACCCACCATCAATTATAAAACACATTCCTAACTCGATCGTAAGAAGACTCAGTAATAACTCAAGCGATGAAAATGCATTTAACAGTTCAACCAATATCAAGGAAACAGCCCTAAAAATAGTGGATACAAAAATATCGATATCAAATATAAGCAACAAAACACCAACAACTATAAGAAAATTTAAAATAGAAGAAAAAGAACTATAATTTGGTATACGCCCCCATACAATCAAATGTTAAAAAAAAAATTGGCAAGAAATGTCTAGATCTTATTGAAAAACACTTCCCCGCAACCAACCCCTTACACAGAATCTTCAATAAAAATACCTTGAAGTTATCTTACAGTTGTTGCGAAAATTTAGAGATGATAATTAAAGCACATAAGAATAAAATACTAAATAACAACAATGTAAACAACAACAAAATAAACAATAAAAAGTAGACACCATGACAGAAATAAAACCAACACTCGCAGAAACAATAATAATAATAATAATAATAATAATAATAATAATAATAATAATAATAATAACAATAAAAATAATAATAACAAACCAACCCCGGACAAGAACAACCATAACCTAAATAAAAATACTAATAAAGAACAAGATAAATGCAATTGTAGACACCACACACTTTGCCCAGTCCAAAATAAATGCTTAACAAAAAGCGTAGTTTATCAAGCAACAATATTTGCGAAAGAAAACCCGAATAACAAGAAATATTACATAGGCATGACTTCCTTAGATTTTAAAACCCAGTACTATGACCAGAAAAGTACATTCAACAATAAAAAAAACACCGCATAAAAACAACACTAGCGAATAAATACTGGGAACTCAAATAAAGCGGACATTCGCCGGTAGTCGAATGGAAAATAATGAGACAAGCTACCACGTGCAGACATTTAGACGAACCATGTAAATTATGCGTCCATGAAAAATTTTCTATCCTGTACTTTAAAGAACCTCAAAATCTATTAAACTGTAGACGAGAAATAGCAAACAACTGTGTTCACAAAATAAAACTTACTCTAGGATAGCGATACAAAATAGCTTTAAAACTAACAATAACAATAGAAAACAAACAAATAAATAAATTAAATAAACATGAATATACATAAACGATCACACATATATGCATATATATGTATATATATATATATGTGCATGTGTGTGTGTACACATAGGTTTATTTATATATATATATATATATATATATATACATATATATATATATAGAAGGAAGGAAAACATCTACCTTAACCACTAACCTAGTTCTAAAACAGATCCTTTGTTCGATAAAATGTTTGCCCATTGGCTGATAGGAAGGGGCGCGGTGGATACTAGAAAGCTGATTGGCTAACTAGCAATCCTCAACAATTATAAAAACAAGAAGCAACCAGATAATTCGCGCATAACCCTGACGAATCTTATAGTGGATGAAACGCAGAATATTCAGTGTAGCTTAATCGACATATATATTTTATAAATTACTATACATATATATATATATATATATATATATATATATATGTATATATATATATATGTATATATATATATTAATTTAAAATATAGGGATTTTTTTTACCCATCTATTAATTATAAAGTTAAATGTTGTAATTTGAAAGTCGTCTACGTGTAGTGCACGTGTAAGGCTTGTTTCTACCGGAAATGGCGAATAGCCCCGCAGTTTCGGAAAATATTTTTATTTTATTAAATATATTTTGATAATTTGCGATCTTAATTATCTTAATTTATTTTAATAACATGCAAACATTCCTTTACTTTACAGATAAATATATCTAAAAACAAAAAAAAAAACTCAAACATCAAGCGACAAACTTTTTTTTGCCTAATATAATAAAGAAAAAATGTGTAAATTAAAAATTTTGAAAGATAAACAAATGAATTATGTTTTTTTGTTTTGTTTTTACTTATGGAGTAAACAGAAAATCCAAACTACTTCGTTTCGTCAATTCGTGGCTGTGAAATGAATCGAACCGGAAGTTCAGTTTTATCAACAAAGCAGGTTCGCACTAGGTTACAAAAATATATGTATTTTATTTAATATTTTAATAATTCGCGAGGTAAATTTATTTTAATAACATAAAAACATCCCTCGACTCTAAAGATGGGTTGTGTGAAAATTTCAAATAAATTGGTAACGAAGAAATATGGTTTTATTCTTTTTAACGAACCAAATTTACATTTATATATATATATATATATATATATATATATATATATATATATATATATATATATATATATATATAGCTATAAAAAGGTGGGCAATGTATAGATATATGCATAAATTACCGTACTGTGTCCATACGTATCACACAACTCACAAAATATCTGCTTTCAAACACATGCAGTAGTTAACACAATTTAGCATTAATAGATGTTAAAAATGGATGGAAATTCAAAGAATGGCTGTCGGCATATCGATACTTGTTATGTTTACCTGGAAGTTATATAGAGTAGTATGCATTATATAGAATATCATGTATCATTTCGCGGCTATTTGGATTCAAATTCCAGATAAAGCATATCACTTTTATAATCATACAAACCGGAGACATCCAATGTGAAACCCTCAATAAAATAGCCCGCTCTATTGATCAGAGCAACGCGTATTCGAAATCTGGTGGATATATTATGCAGTACATATTTATCTCAATCGGATGATTTATGTAAAAGTAGCCTTGGTGCCCGACGCTTCCTGTGCGTTTAGAGGTGTGTGTTGGGCAATGAAAAAAAGTGGTAGTATGCAGTATGGCTCGAACCCGTACCGCGAACGAGGAAAAGAACGCGATAAAAAAAACGTGAAGTCTTTGCCATTGCGTCTACCGCCAAACCAGAAGTGGCAAGGGTTTAAATCAGGCTAGTCTATCTAAAAGAGGGGGTGACTTTCGAAAATATCGGCGAAAAAAGCGACCCCCTCCTTGTAGAAAGTGCGCAGTTGAAGGTGGAGTAATTAATATTTTAGCCAAATTTTCGATACTTGTCGTCTGAAGGGTCGAGCTTCAAAACCATATAAATCTTGTGAAAATCTGTTGCTTCTATCGAAAGTTTTGGCATGCATACATACATACATACATACATACATACATACATGCATTTAAACAGACATGGGATACTCATAATATAGATTTCAGTGTAAGTGAAAATAATGACCCAGAAACAATGCAAAACAAATCATATAAAGCATAGTATATATACAATATAATTGTGTAAATATATCACATAACTTAAATTTCAAAGAAATCGAAATTAAATTGGCGCGAAATAGCAATTATATTTCGCTCTTATCATCAGAAATAAATTCTTCTTGCTTAATAATTCAACTTTTTCAAGAGACTAAAAGTAAACATAAAAATGGTGTTCCTGTCCACTCGTCTATTTTACATATGGTAATTTAGATATACACCACATATAGGAAATAACTAGGCATAGCAACCTTTACTCGTAATCATCGATCCTTATACCTTGGAAGGTTTTCGCTACTCTTTAGCGAAAGCAAAGATACTTTTACAGTGTTAAGATTTAGGATTCTTAGCTGTTGTCTTCCAAATATATTGCAGATAGGTTTATTCCTTATTAAAATGTATGATATTTTTTTAAATTTCCCTATATTTATTAAAATATAGCTATTTTTAAAATAGTAATTTTAACAAAGGTATTTTGTACAGATATATTTATGCATAAATTTTGTACAGATATATTTATGCATAAACGTTCGCTATATACATATAGCATACAAAAAAAAAGTCGGAATATTTTTGGAGTGATACAATAACTCCTTGTTACGAGTTGTTGTTTGAATGGTAAATAAATAAAAGGGCTTTACCAAATATATGTATAAGAGAAGGTAGGTATGCTGGAATGTTGAGAAAGGATGTTCTGATAGTTTAGCCAACCCGCTTACTTTATTCGCAAATATGAACTGAATTCAATAGCGAGTTGGTTTGCGTGCCGAAGACTTTTGAATAAGCAAATACATCGAGCGGTTTAGATAAGTTGTTGGTTGGTGGTTTTTGTTTTATGGCATATCAACCCTTTTCGGATTATTTAATGCCGAATCCAAAGACTTTGAAGAATTTTTTTAATAGAATATATTTGTTGTTTTCACGTCAGTTTCTATTTAACCCATAGTTGGGACCCTAACAGGTACTACCACTCCTGGTCAGAGTGGACCTGGGAGCAATGGTAATTTAAGGGTGGCTCCACACTCCCTAAAGCCCACAAGCTGGGGCCTCACGATGGATATAGTTTAAGGTCATATCCAGGACCCCCATTGAGGGACTTTTACCGTCTGTAGGGAGGCAGTCGGCGTATTCCAATGCACCACAGACAGGACCGGGTTTAGATAAGAAACCGATAGTAAGAATGCAGTAGGTCTAAAGTAAATTGGAAGACTATCACATTTTTCACAGTCCGATGGATACTCACAGTCAGAAGACCAGCGCCAGACTACCCAGACTATCATGATTACAATTATGTTAGATCAGTTTTAATAAAACTAGTAAATCCCCCAAATTCTTAAAAATAGAGGAATTTGGTGAAGATTAGATTCTTAGGCATCCCAAAAAATTCATTTAATTTTACTCGTGTTTTGTAATTTTTAGAAGATTTAAGATTATGTGGATTATATGGATTGTTTCGGATGCTAATATATTAGCGTTTCTAGCAATTCAATCGCCGGCCTCTGAATTTATAGTGTTGGACTTTGAAATACAAATGGCGAATCTTGACAGATGTTCTAATGCAAAGCTTTATTTAATTCACGTGGTTATATTTCTCTAATTTAAGCAAGTAATTATGGTTATATTTCTAGAACCGCTTATACATAGGATTGAACCTTCAACATTAAGATTAGTATTACTTTGAACTGAGTATAATGACTCGCTTTTCTCATTTATGATGCGATTTTTTTTTAAATAAATGTGAAAAGATAGTATAATATATTGACTGAACAATGCCCAAAGTATCGATATTCTGATCCGTTTTATGTTTGAGGAAAGCTTAACCAATTAACGTATATGAAAAGCAGATGATAATGTTGCTACTTTGATTACAACAAGGATGCAATCTTAATATTTAAACACATTTTTAAATTAAAAAAACATAGTCTATTAATCAAATTTACTGAATATTGCCATTATTTGTAGTATCGTAAAACTATCCGCCATATTTGTTTCGCAAATAGGTTCAGAGGATATTAATTTGTTTTCGATCATTCTGCGCAGCTGCTACAATCTCAGTGGACCCGGTTATTGGCAGTTAGCATGCGCATAAATTCTCTTAAGAATAAATATTTTCATTTTACTGTTTTTACATGAGAATCATACGAATACATTAGGTGTATAACGTGCGTATTGATTTGACAATAGCGTTGTTTTTTTATTCTTAAATATTTGTTAGAAAATAATTAACTATTACAAAACAACGCTACGTTCATAAAGGCATTGCGTTTATGTTCTGTTGAATAATCTGAGTACACTGAAGAACTATAATTTTCTGACAATCGAATTAAAACCTGATATCTATCACTGTTACATTACCCATGATGAGCTTTGTAAGACCTAAAACCATATAAAGGATATATTAAATGAACATTGATTTACTAAAAAATATAAACCACCCATGTCTGCATTCATTTCAAGGTTTCGATTTATATATAAACTAGCCGGTTGCCCGGCGTTGGTCAGTCGTAATATGAGCTTACACATGATGTTTTAATTTATGGAGATTTTGATTTATTTATATAGAGATAAACCCCTATTTCTTGTTATTATGTAATCAATATATATATATATATATATATATACATATATATATATATATATATATATATATATATATACACACACGCACACACACACACACATATATATATAAGCATATATATCATAAGCCTGACGAATCCTATAGTTGGATGAAACGCAGAATATTCAGTGTAGTTTAATCGTCATATATATTTTATAAATTACTATATATATATATATATATATATTAGCGATTTAGAAATCAATAAAAAATAGTTAGGAACCATCCGGTACAATCGAAACTAAACAATACAGCGCTCCATTTGAATTCCTCACCTTCTAGTCTGTAGAAATGCAACCCCATACAATTTATCTAAGACCTTTCCGTTAACCCCACGTACTTACTAACTGAGATTTAATAAAGCCAATAACCTTAGAACCAAAAATAAGATATATATTCCTATAAAATACTTTTATATAACATTTTCTTAAAAACTCTTACATATATTGATACTAATCAGCTATTCAATTACATTGCATTAGACACTTTAACGAATAATTAGCTAATAATTTATTCCAATAACCTGTCTTCTACAATAATATATATTTTTTCTCTATCGAAAAAAAGTTTTCATTCTTTTATTAGCTTAAAACAAGCCGATAACCGAACGGTTTATATTAAACTCTAATTGCTAAATTTAGGGGCCAAATTAATCTTATTAGACAACCCCCATCATTTCCACTGACGCTTTTTGCCATCCTTTCACAAAAACGTCCTTCCCCTACTCCCGTTGACCGATTTATCACTCGCTGCATATCGGACAATGTCGCGCGAACGTTCTCATAACAGTTTTAACGTTTATTCTCTATCCCTGCACGCCTCACTAAAAATAGCTTCCATTTTGACTTTCCCCCTTTATTCCTTTCTTTAAATATGTACTCAGAATAAATATAAATAAGAAAGTTTAATTTTAAAAAAACTAATTAGAGACTCGAAAAAAATACCTGAGCGACTTAAAGAAACTTGCGTATTTTAAAGTCCCTATTTTGTTTTGTTTTTTATCAACTCTTAAAGTAACAACGGCAACTTGTTTTGAATTCTAATAATTTTGAATTTATCATGGCTATTTAAGCTAATTTGAATATTCATGAAACAAAACTGTAGTTTGCGATTTGTTTTAAACTTGGACCCTTACTTTCAAATATTCGCCGATAATAGAAACCTGCTTTATTTTTACATTTTCACACAACGACCGCCGAATGATGTGCGGAGATAATTGAGAAACTTATTTCGCGACGCGTGAAGTAGTCTATCTCACACTGTCTTAAACACATATTTAATTCTGCAAGACAAAAGGATGCTGAGTCCGTTCTCAAAACCAATATGAAAAGGAAATTACAAAATTTAAAACTAATGCTAGTTTACTACTAAATCCATAGGAGCCCGCGTATGTATTGTAAATCCTCGGGTTTTATTTGAGATAGGATCTTCTAACTTGAAGCGATATTTTCAGCTAAATGAGAAATTCGACACTAACGGTTGACTTAACTTACAATGTTTAGATGACTTGCTTTGAAGTATTCAAGTTTGGTTTTCTGTTTATGCGAAATATTGTTAGATAAACTGAACGGAGTTGGAGTTACCCGATTTGAGTACCACCTTAATGGTAAAAGATTAAAAATTTAATTTCCTGGTTGGCGAGATTGCTTGCAGTAAATATGCTTTCGTGTTTCTTTAATAAACATATTCAGCGGATACTGTAGGGCTGGGTGTAGCTAGAGGAACTATCCGTCTATTTATCTGTCTGTTATTTTCTTTTTCTCCGTTCTATAGTAGTGGTCTGACTGCGATTATTCGATTGTAATTAAAAAATATGAGTTTATAAACATAAGTATGCGAGTAAGTTTACACGCATACGAGACGAAATGAGTTTAAACTAACAACATGGTTGTCTACTAATCTATATACTCGGTGCTAAGTTTCAAGGAAACAACGAGGTTTAAATGAAACAATGAGAATAGTTTAAATGTAACAATGAGAAAGTTTAAATGACACAATGAGAAAGGTTAAATGAAACAATGTGAAAGTTTAAATGACACAATGAGAAAGTTTAAATGAAGCAATGAGAAAAGTTAAATGAAAAAATGTGAAAGTTTAAATGACGAAATGAGAAAGTTTAAATGACGAAATGAGAAAGGTTAAATGTAACAATGAGAAAGTTTAAATGACACAATGAGAAAGTTTAAATGGAACAATGAGAAAAGTTAAATGAAAAAATGTGAAAGTTTAAATGACGAAATGAGAAAGTTTAAATGAAGCAATGAGAAAGTTTAAATGACACAATGAGAAAGTTTAAACGGCACAATGAGAAAGTTTAAATGAAACGATGAGAAAGTTTAAATGAAATAATGAGAATGTTTAAATGTAACTATGAGGAAATGTCTATTTTTAAATAATTTATGCTGGAAAAATACATGATTCAAAGCAGTATATGTATATTATTTACAAACTACTCATTTATAATATATCTCTAATATTAGAAATATTGTGGTTTTCTAAATATATCAGTATAAAAAATATCAAAAGCTCATCGTAGAATTTAATTTGTATCGTTGATTAATTAAAACGAATAAAATTAATTTTAAATTTACTACGATCACAGGGAAAATACATTGGTTTCTAGGAATTATCGTGAATATTTTCTTGTGCCTTTAAAACCTGTAATATTTCCTCTTTATACTGTTATCAATTAGTGAAATATTCAATTGCTTTTATTGATAGACAGTTTGTATTTTAACTCCAATCAAGTGTTCGCCGTTTGGACTAGGTGAATTACCTACGCATAGAAAAAAAAGCGAATGTTGACAAAATGAGAAGCTAATAGACAAGGGTTCTCGAATGCACTGTTCCCCAAATACTGTTTCGAAGTTGTGTTTCATCTTATTGACCATATTAAATTTAAAAAAATACCTGGACATAAAACCAACGTTGTTGAGGTATGTTCTTTTAGGATTAGGGCGGATCTGGTAGTAATATACTTGCATTGCTCTGACTTAATGAAACTAGATTTCAATAAGTAACATTCTAAAATCATATATTGTATCAAATACTAACAATTTCCTCTGTTGTAACGAACTGAGAATAATAAGCCAACGAGGGATATACATCCAAAATCAAACGAATTGCCTCAGTTGTTATATTTGTTAGACGGATGAGATGTGTACAAAGAATCAGAATGAAAGCCTCCACGTTGCCAAGTAATCAAATGCTGCCCAGCCCAGTCCGTTGTTTGTTTTACTAGAAATGGATGAGGAAGATTAAGTAAAAACGAAAAGTGATATTTTAATATGTTACGATGTTGACATAGAGCGAATGTTTGCGCGTAGTGATTTATCTTGTGTCAATAAATTACGGTGGAAAGTGGTCAATATCATATGAACAGATCAGAAGAATATCGGAAATGGATGACAGAGTAATTCGAGTAGTGGACGCGATAATAAATAGAAAACTGACTCTTACAGTCTCGCCGTTAACTACTTAAATACACTATGTTTACGCATACGCATACGCACACGTATACACACATCCACCCACACCCACCCACACACACACACACAAACACAAACACACACGTATATATATATATATATATATATATATATATATATATATATATATATATATATATATCAATCACATGATTCGTCAGGTAAAATATGTTTCGTCCGTGTTTGTTCTAATATTAATATAGAATCATAAGAAATGCGTCCGTTATCAACATTTTCCAGATATTATTATTATTATTATTATTATTATTATTATTATTATTATTATTATTATTATTATTATTATTATTATTATTCATTACGTAAGCATTGAACGCCCTTTGAGTTTTATTTAGAGTATATATTTTTTCAGAATTCATAATCGAACGTGATGGCTGTCTGTGGTTCGGTTTTTTCCACTAGGCATCCTTCATCAATTGAAAGAGTTTCATCCTAGGCTAAGAAAAAAGTACGATATTTATTTATTTTCTGACGGAAACAAGTAATATGTATTGTTATACACATATATGTGGCTTTCTATTTACAACATGGTTCAGGATATATATGTGTGTGTATATAACATGATGTATATATTATTTTCGTACCGATAGTAGCAACGTGGGAACGCTGGCGCTCTATTATAATTCACTTAATTTTCACTTACCATTTTGCATCTTTGAAATGACTCCATGCATTGACTCCCACCTTATGACGAGACGTATTGTGTTGTTTGTTTTTTTAATTAATTTTTTAAGTCAACACGAATTATGGATTTATACTGTTTATTAGCAGTCATCAGCTTGGCTTGACTTTCACAAACATGGAACTCCAAACTAAGTGCCAGTAGCGTGGCGTTTGATTACTAAACAAGACGACATATTTGAAAATGTATATTTTTTGTATCATATAACAAGCGTCGATAACGTAAACAATAGCCACATGAACAAAATATTGTAATAGTTTAGGGTTCGATCCTTGATAATATTCGCAGCGTTGATTGATACCAGTCTGTAAAACGCGCGCCCATAGACAGCTTTTATGTATGTAAAGAATATATATATATATATATATATATATATATGTATATATATATATACATTTATATTTATATATATTTATAATTATATTATATTATATATATTTATATATACATTTATATATATATATGTATATATATATATATATATATATATATAAATATATATATATTAATATAAATTCCGGTGAACAGGAGTTATACAGAGGCGCACCTCCCATCTCTATCGTTGAGCACTGTATCAATTTGCTACATGATAGAAGGAAGGTTCTTATCGCGCTTGGGATTTGTGCACAACTGGCCACCTTGACAATTGTCTGCAGTAAAAAAAAACATGTTTTAATAAAATGGAAATGGAATCATGTCGTCTTTTCAGGAACGGCAATTTTATCGTTTCATCTTGTAAATGCATTCATGAAATACATTTATTTTCTTCAATATAAGGGTATTTGAAGTCGGATAGACTCCAGAGCAAATAGTATGGTGACTGACCCGATTCTAGTTAAGAATCGAACAGAGTTGTTATCACTTTTGACGAAACCTTTAAATAAAAATAGGTTGTAACTTTTAATGTAAACAATAATTTTTAATTATTAAATGAATGACGCATAAAAAAAAAAACACTTCTCGGTTGTGACAGTTTTTTTTGTGCCAATAAGGAGTGATATTTGTTAAGCGACGCCTTTTACCCAACAATAATAACCGATATCATATAAAACTCTTATCCTCGAGGGGTGCGTGTAAAAAAAAAAAAAAACGAACAACAAATACCTCAGATAAATTGACAAATAAAATATCAATTTTATTTTGCAATGTAAAAAAGTAAATAAATAAAGGACCAATCATGTTCCGCAAGAAGTTTTTTTTATATTCTTAACAATGCGTTACAAATGAATCAACGAATAACTCATATCCTGTGACATTGAAAAATAAGCAGAAGTAAATATGTGTGTTCTTACTCGCGCACTTGACAGTGTGTGCTTGTAATCCGTATTAGGTTACCCTTATAATATTTATATCATAGCGTATGTGAATGTTTGAACATGTTATATACACTGTATCCCAAAAGTGAGCACACCCCTCACATGTCTTAAAATATTTAAGTGTATCTCTTCATGGAACGACACTGAAACATGATTTTTTTACACAATGAAGAGTAGTCGGTCTGCAGCATATATTACAGAGTTATTTTCCCCTCAAAATAACTCAAAATATATCCATTAAAAGCCAAATCCCTGGCAACAAAAGTGAGCACATCCCTTACGAAAAGTTGTCAGTTTAAACATACAACATATCAACTCTAAATATTTCGTCTGGCCACCATCATCATCCAAAACTGCCTTTACTCTCCTGAGTATGGAGTGTACTGGAACATCACATGTAGCTACAAGAATGCTATTCCACTCTTAAATTACCAGGTCGCGGAGCTTGCGGATATTTTAGACTTTGCCTACTTCCACCTTCCGCTTTCGGATGCCCCAAAGATGTTCTATTGGGCTCAAATCTGGAGACACGCAGTGGTTATCTTCGATGTATGTTTTGCGTCATTAAGCTGAAACACTGCTATGCTGCCCGGTTTCTGGAGGGAAGGGATTATGATCTGCTGCAGTATTTGACAGTACGTGTTAGAGTTCATGTTTCCCTCAATGAAATGTAACTTTCCAATACCTGCAGCACTCATGCAGCTCGAGACCATGACATTCCCAACAGCATGCTTTACTATAGGCATGGCACACTTATCTTTGTACTCTTCAAATTGGTGTGCATGTCTGTCAACCCAGGAGAAAGCCTCTTCTGAAGGCAACCCCGCAAATTGTTTCTGAAGACATGTCAACAAAGCCCATAGATTCCTGGAACCATTTCCGATGGTCTGATGAGATGAACTTTAATTTGTTTGGTTTTGAGGGCTTAAGCATGTGTGGCGGCGACCAAGTGAGAAGTACAAAGATAAGTGTGTCAAAAAATCATTTTTTCAGGGTTGTCCCATGAAGAGATATACTTTAATATTGGAAGCAATTTGAGGGGTGTATATGTATATATATGTATATATATGTATATATATGTATATATATATATATATATATATATATATATATATATATATATATATATAGGGTATATGTGTGCGCGTGTGTGTGTAAGATGCATCCGTTGTGTCATAAACGAAGCTGAACACCCCTGTAAGGGTAGCTACGTATATAATTGTGAGACAAGGGCTGCGCATTCACTAAGCACATCTCGCTCGAATCAGCACAGCTTGGGTACAGTGGCAAGTAAACGTCCAGCACTGACTGGAAAAAATATCGAGATAAGCGGGAAACACACACACGCGCGCGCACATACACGCGCACGACCACACACATACACACACATATATATATATATATATATATATATATATGTATATAAATTACTTCTTAAGTGAGCGATCTGCACTATGTTATTGAATGTATAGTGTTTAAAATATAATAGCACACAATAAAGAATAAAACAATGAAAGATGGAGCTTAATCTGATGTCTCAGTATTTATTGGTGATGTTAAGAAATCTGTATTTTTTTGAAAGTTATATATGCAATAAAAATGTAAATATCTACGAAATAATAAAACTGACTGATAATACGTAATATTTATTGGCATAAAGCGTGACTATATGCGAACCTTATAAAACGTTCATTCTTCTTTACATATAATCACTGTGCAAAAAATCAACAATATATGGTCTAGCAACTTCATATATATTGAATATAAGTAGTAGCATTTATTTAGTAGTAGGAGAAATAGTGGGATACTAAATTTTATCATATTCTCGCTATTAGTACGAGACAGTCTTTTTGTAGTTTTAACATAACTTGCAATATGGCATTGGTCTGCTGTTATCTATACTTCCCAGGAACATACGCTTTGCAGTAATTATCCCTAATAGCTCATACAATCAATGCCTCTGATATTGCTCGGTAAAAGTTAATGATTAAAATAAGTTGTATGTCAAGGTAATTCAGATCTACTAAATGTAAACCAAGTATACCCGGCCTTTTTTTCAATTCTCACGATTAGTTGTTGGTAAGGGAATTTTATTAATGTTCAACTAACAACTTGTTTATCGATTTGAAGTAATTCATAGAATCCCATTATGGAACTATATATAAATTTTGCTTCTGGCAGATCAATAAATGAGGTATGTATTTCATTATCGTAGAAGATCAACAAATCTATAGTGTTGCGCTTTGTGTCGAGGCGATAGCTATTGATATATAAAAGGTATTTCCCGGTGTCTCGCACAGGTATACCTCATAGGTGTGATCGTAAAGGAATCTGTTGTAATTTCTTCTCAGTCAACAAATTATTCCCCTCGGGTAGGTATTTGAAAATAGTTGTTGAGGATCACATGTCTGTAGCATATTTAAACAGTGATATTGTTTCTCAAGTCGCCATTTTGGGACTAGTTTCCTTCCTGATCTTCTAAAATAGCTGCTGAAATCATTCCTTTATATTGATGCAGAGGATACAAACATATACGACTACACGTTAAAGTAAATTGATGATCAAAAACCCTTTCATTTTTATCAGTACGAAAACTGCTTATAAACACAAGTTTTTATCCATGATGACCATCACTTATATCCTCATTTCGTCTCTGATTAAATAAATTATCTCGTTCAGATAGCTGTTTTCTCAGATTTGATACTGAGCGTAAAGTTGATATTTTTACTTTATAGAATATATGTTTTAGTAGCTTTACGTATATTTTACATGGTTAGTAGTATTACTTTGAGTTGTAATAATGTGCAAATTCAATTATCTGAAAAAGAATACTGAGATTTAATATGTTGTTAAGATGGTTGAGAACATTGCTGAATAATTCTACCACTGTAGGAAGTGTATATATTCCTACACAACTATCTATTGGTGTGTGATTCAAATGAGTTTTTATATAGGTTAATGGTGAAACGTTTGAAGATGTGTTGTCTTCACTTCGCAAATACAAAACGTATCCCGCAAACTCGTATGGGATTATGTTTTCCATTCCCTACACATGCTTTCACAAAGGAAAAACATTGTTAGTCTCTACTTCCTGTACCATTATGCCTATGGTAGTTGATTGAATGAGCTACAATTCGTTGTCTCAGCGTCAAACATTTGCTGCAAGTACAATTTTAGCAACAAAAAATGAGAATACGCATCATCTCCCATTAAAAATTTAATGGACTCTCCATGAATAAATATTTGTTAAGAAGTCTAATCGGTTGAACAAACACGGCTAGGCTGTTTCCCAACACTTTACGGTACAGCTGTATTACATTTTAATGTAAATATTAGTGAATTATCCTTATTTCTAATCAAATCCTTGTAAGAATATATTTGTCCATTAATCCAGAATCTGCGATAATCTAACTAAAAAGCTCGTAACGCTGATACGCTTATACTCGAATAACTCCGAATTTCGATAATCATAGATGAAAAAGAAATAATTTTTTAAAAAAGTAAAAAATATCTATAGACGCTAGCTGTTTCAGTGTTTATGCATGGCGCTCTATAATACACAGACTATAAATGACTATAAATTGATTAATGCCATTAGACATAGAAAAAGTACCAAAAGAGGACTCAATACAAGATCAAGAAATTATATAAATAATTAATAAGATGTTTTGTTAATTCACTGTAATGTTATCATTTAGTCATTTTCAATAAAATGCAACTGCCTAAAAATAATTAATAATATCAATAGAAAATTAGATTTTCGTGTGAATTCTCTGAAACCGGAAATACATGGTATGAAAATTGTATAGTATTGATAACATTACATTTTGGGTTTGTATTTCTCTAGCCGCCTTTATTTTCTGCGTGTGAATATCACCAATAAAAAAACGCAAACAACGAATATTAACAGTACAACTGATGTTGAGGGATTTTCAAAAGACATGCAGTGTTGGCAATAGTGGCGGCCAGTATGGTTGGTAAATTACTTCGAGATAATATTGATCTTTTTCATGACTGGTTGCGGAAGTTCCCACTTCCTTTGAGGACTTAATCAATATACTTTCTCAGGCGTGAGATGTTTTAGGATGATTCCGTATCAAGTTACAGACAAAATAATACGTTTAATCACATATATAACGAACGTTCACAAATCACTAATTTATACACACTCGTAGCATAAAATCTCTCTCATTCTTCTCTTTAAATCTTACTTTCTCTGTTTCTATCCTCATGTGTTGCTTTCATTCTCTCTCTCTCTCTCTCTCTTGATATGCATATATATATATATATATATATATTTATCCTTCTCTCATTCTAAAATTCTATCCTTATATTTATCCTTCTCTCATTCTAAAATTTATTTTGCATTACGTCTCTCATGTAATCTGTCTCTCTGTTATTCATCGCTTTCCCTCTCTCTCTCCTTTCTCCCCTCTCTCTCTCTCTGTCTCTCTCTCTCTATCTATCTATCTATATCTATATATATATATATATATATACATATTCAGAATGTAAGAGATTATATAATTATTTCAACAGCCAAACAACGTCGCAGCTCACAACAACAATGGCAGCTGGTTTGTTGGCTATCAAGGCGCTGCGACGTTTTTTAACTGCGTATATATATATATATATATATATATATATATATATATATATATATACATATATATATATGTGTGTGTGTGTGTGTGTATGCGGTGTCTACAGTAGTTGTTCAGACTATTTGCACTTTTATTCATAGTGCATGCATGAACCCCTAGTGTCCTCGAAGTAATCTCAGGCAATCGAGACCGCTTACGACCAAGGAGGGGGATATTAAGGCTGCAGGAGGTGCGAATGGTTAAAAGACAGAAGGCGAGAATCAAGGGAAAAACCTATTCTCTGGCGTATTCGGCGCAGAATGAGGAGATTAGAAGATATTACAGTGGAGGAGAAATCCTTCACGACTGAGACAATTTTTATTTTTGTTCCTTTTCTCCACGCTAAAAAACGACCCTGGTGTCTAACTCTGTCCCGTGGGGAGACATTGTAAATAGGAACAATAACTTGTAAGCATTTACACTGTTACTATGGCTCTGAAAAAAAGTATATTGTCCTGTGATTTGGGATGTTATTGTGTTACTTATGATAATTCGAAAGTCTTTAAACCTTTAACTTTTGAGAGAGAAAACAATAAAATGAGAATTAAAATTATTATACTATATTGTAGGTGCTCTGATGCTGAACTGTTTGTAATGATAAATTGACCGCATTTAAATTGGAGAATATACGCTCAATGGGCCGAGAATCTTTTCGTAAAAGAAAAGACGAGTTCATCAATTGCTTTGAAGTCACGTTGAAGGAATGAACACGTTGGCAAACAATATTTGGCTTGGGAGTTGTTGGAACAGAACCCGACGGTTCTGCTGTCGTTTGGATTTTTGTTGTAACAGAGACAGACAGATAGGCAGACAAACAGACTGTCGCCGAGATACTAAGGAATAAGTAAATATGGAAAGTCAGCTACCCAAACATAGAAAATATATAAATTAACCTATTATAATCGAAACAAATCTGACGGTATGGATGATAAATTTAGTTAGAAGTTTATACCAGATAAATATAACGTGAAAAAGAACAGAGATTTTTATGATTTGACGTTCAAGAAGAAACAATCCAGGCCATTGTGGGTGTACGCGAACTAATGTACACGGTTTAAAACAGAAAGAAAAGACAGAGAACGAAAACAGCCGCATGAGTTCAGATAGAATGAAGACCTCCTCCATCAAGTCTAGACAACTTACGAATAGAATTATTGACACCGATTCACAACAGGGCAACCCAGCGTTTCCTGAATTTGTGACCATTCTATGTTACGCAAGTTTGTAATGCGGTTCTCTTGGTTGTGTAGGAAGTAGTTTTCGACATGTTTTTGAGATAGATCTACACACTGGCGACGAGCAATACGTCCGGAACGATAGTTGACGTTAGGTTGCGGCTGGGCTTGTAATATCCGCACCCGTCGACCGGGGAGTTTTGGTCGAGAACGGGCCCGCCCAACACTGCCCCCAGTGGTGTTGTTGGAGTCTGGATGTTGCCACTGTTAATCAACCTAGTATTTAAGGTATCTTCAGTTAGTGTGTATTAAATAAGAAAATAGTATCAGTGAACCAAGTACGTTTAGAAAATAAAAGGAAATATAGAGAAAAAGTACACCTACAAGGTAAAAAAGAAGTAACTTAAGAGTCTTTAAACTACCCATTCTTTATTTTAGGAAAAGAGCAATGCTAATCGAATTTAAGGTTTGTCAGGCAGAATGCAATCTGGCACTAAAGGGAGCATTGTCCATATATGTGTTAATATGAACATCGTAAACATAATGTACCATGAAACCCTGTGAAAAATTTAACTGCGAGTACATAGGAAATCGATATAATCGACCTTGGGATCATGTGAGAAATTGATCGAGAGTTGCGATAGAAAAATAGATGTTCGATGAAGTTAAGAAGCAATTGACTAGCATATATTAGGGGTCTCGATATTGGATATTACGATGCTACATGTTAAAATAATTGAGAAAGTGTTAATATTATAATTGCTCAATTCCAAATTCCGAAGAAATAAGTGGGAAACGTCAAGGTAGATAGTGAGGGAAATATCCAAAGCAAAAGTATTTTTTGTAGAAACACATCCAATTATTACATATATTGAACCGGTTAACGCAGACTGAACAGTCCTAAGTTGTACCGGTGTGCTTCATAAGTGTCTCGCGTTTGATTATACATACATCGAGTATTAATTTTGAGTGGCATAAGAGATTCAAGAAAGAGAGGCAGTGGGAGGAGTAATGGAAGTCAGAAGACATTTGCCAAATAAAAAATGTCAGAGATAAAATGGAGTGTGTTAATAAAGACAATAAGTACACATATTTATGTAAGTGAAGAAATTGTGTGCAAAATTATTCGCTAGAAACTGAAGACGCAGAAGATTTTCGCGAAATTTGTCCCAAGTGCGTCCCATCTTTTTACAGATTATTTGACCAAGATTGGCATCAAAAATACTCCTATCGATCCCTATATTCCTGACCTTGCTGTCTGTGGCGTTTGGTTATGCTCTTAGCGTAAGGAAAACCGGAAAGGCTGTCGATATGGGGCAATTGATGCAAGAGGCTGTGGAGGTCATTGACACGCTCACATAAGAGAACTTGCCAGACGCCTTAAAGAAATTGGTGAAATGTTACAACGATTGCATTGCAACCGGAGGAGCTTACTTTTCGAAGTAAGCTCCTGAAGGGACTTGACTTTAACGTTTGTGGTCTCAACGTGCATAATAGAAAAAAAGTCTTGAAACTTATTGAAAGCATCTTATGTATGTGATATTTTTATTCGTTCCCATTTCATATTAATCATATATTGATTATTTTCTTATATCAAATATATCAGTAATTTCAAACACAAACTTATGACCTAAAGACATACATTTTATAAATTAATGCAATTTAACGTTTAAATCGATATATGCGTATGCGTTGATCAGTACTTTACTTGATTTACATCTGACAGTTTGCAATTAAGATTTCATCTTATTTAACATTTCATCATATTTTTACCGGCTAAAAACGTAATCGAAATCGTGGGACATGTCCGAACAGTGCCAGTCTATAAGCATTCTGGTGAGAGAAACGACACTTTACAATAATCGGCTTATCCTTTCATTCTCCTCTTCGCTGAATTCTTTGAGACATTACTCCATCAAGCACTAGTCCTACATCTCGCAAAATGCCATCTTTTCTCTTAACACACATCATTGAATAAAGAAACGGGAGTTTTCACCCCATATTTTAACAGTCATGTTTGAACGCTATACCATCGACTGGATAAGTCGGGCAAAGCCAGCTCTGTAGCCGTTAATACGTACAAGGCCTTTGACAAACTCTGGAAGCGATATAAATTTACAAATACTAAATATAATTAGATCCTTCTAAGACAATAAGACCATTCACATTGCCATTGATAGAAGTACATTCAAACAGTATACCTTTAGTGTGGGAATATCTCATGGGTTGATGCTTAAACCACTTTTATCTTTGATATTCATTAACATCCTCCCTGATAATATTGTGTCAGAAATGAGTATTTTGCTGAGGGTACAACGATGTATAACATGCACCAGCGAAAGAACCAATGCACACACATAGAAGACAATGGAAGAATCTATAGAAAATGACCACTAGATCGTAGTAGAATGAAGCTGTAAATAGGTTGTGCCATGTAATACTAGTAAGACTAAGCTGATTTCCTTTAACAATTATGAAGAAAAAAAAAAAAAAAAATCAATGTTCTGAAAATGGTACTTCTAACGTTAATTTGCAGAGCCGCCCGTGATAAAAAACGCCTTTTTTATATACTACATAGAGAAAATGTTTTGGAATCTGTTAGCAGGGGTTTCTGAAATAAGAATCTAGATAACTTTTGTATGCTGGCATTTTATATGCTAAACTGTTTGAAAAAAATATGAGTATTTTATCCTTATTTACAAACTCAGCCTTTTTGTGACCTTTCCTTAGAAATCGACATTTTCCTGTGTGCTTTTTATTATTCGGTGTTTCATTTGAAATGCACATATGTATAAAAGACGTCTGACTATGTAATTACCTGTTGTTTGTCATTTCTGTTTATCGTTTTGTTTTTATTTGACGTATAGGCTATTAAACACAGGTGCTTAACACACACAATATACATAAGAACGCATGGAACATCGTTTACCATTCGTTAGCATATGTCTTACTGAAAGGTCGTTTTACGTGTGCCTTTACTTTTTGGACTAGAATGAAATATTTTGGCTTTTGTGACAAAAAAGAAATCCGCATCTATCTATCCAGCAATATATATATATATATATATATATATATATATATATATATATATATATGTATATATATATATATATATATATACATACATAAATATATATATATATACCCATATATATACCCATATATACATATATATACATACATACATAAATATATATATATATATATATATACCCATATATATATATATATACCCATATATACATATATATATACATACATACATACATATATATATATATATATATATATATATATATATATATATATATATATATATAGTCATCCATATATACTGCTGTTACGCTCTATCGTAGCTCATTAGTGCAACTAGATTAGCAACTACCTTAAGCCAGGTGTTAAACTCGATCGCCTAGGCGACAATCGGTGCTACTAACCGTTACGCTATTCGGCTGCTGAGAAGAGGTTCATGTGAATTAACAAACATTGCCCAAACATCTAAACTTCATTTGTTTACACAAAGAGCATCGCTTGATAGGCTAGTGGCAGGTTTTTATCACTTCCTAATATACTCAACTCAACATTTTATTCATTAATTACTGCGTGCTGTATCACAGATCATCAATGCAGCTCGACTAGCAACTAGCTCAAGCCAGTCTTTTTAGTTTACACGAGCATTTTTTAGCTCAACACGACTAAAATTCTTAAGGTAACATACAGAACTATCTAATTTAAAATTAGTTCATGCACAAATAACGATGTATAAAAATTTACTAAGCATCCATATGTAGCTTCTATTAACGCATATTATATATATATATATAACTCTCTCTCTCTCTATATATATATATGCCTCTCTCTATATATATATATATATTTTGTTTTACACATGTTTAACATTACAACCCATATCGCCACTTCGATACTATTTGGGGCCATGTCTAGGAAAGATTAACAAGATATTTTTTCATGTTACAAAGTACACATATGGCCGCAAAAGGGTGGAAACTTTTAATGCAAGTAAAACTAAGCTGATCTGCTTTAACAAGTAGGTATTGAAATGTTAACCTTGTTAACTTAAATAATATGAACGTTTTCCGACGAATAACACATGAAAGATGTTAGAAATCACTGTAGGAGAAAAATAGCGACAACCAAAAGAAAGCATACTGAAATAACCAGGGAACGCATAGAATCACAAAATATATGAACTCGTTCTTTCGGGAAAATCTATAATAGTGTAGTTAATAAAGGATTATCAGTAATTTCCCCACTATCTAACAACCAGAAAGTCGTATGTACGGCAACCGAGAAGGCGAAACTGCTTGCCCTGCGATTCGGCTCCAACTCCACCTTAGAGCCAAGAAACAACTCCTCCCAAATTTTCCTGCTGGGACTGCAACCACATTGGATGATGTGAAAATGATTTCTTGCGATATCAGAATAAAGTAGACACTCCCAAGGCGTGTGGAACTTATCTCATCTCTAATTAAGACATGATCAGATGAGCTAGCCCCCGCACTTTCCAAGCTTTACAATAAATGCCATTGTTGAATCTTGCTTCCCAAAGTCATGGAAGATCGCCTCTGTGTACAAGATTTCTGATCAAAACACTGGCCCTTACTATCATCTCCTACCCCTATTCGCTATACTCTTGGAAACCTTAATAAATCACGCACTGATCCACCACCTGAGAAAAAGCTTCTCTATAAAAAACAGTATATATTTAGGCAATGTCGTCCCACTCCAGGTATTTTTACATATATCTGAACGTATACATATATAATGCGGGCAAAGCTGGGGCTGTAGTCCAAGGCCATTGACAAAGTCTTCCACGAATGGTTGCTAATGAAAATTTAATCGTACGGTACCACGGAACGAATACTAAAAATAATTAGCCTTTTCTTAGATTATAAGAACATACATGTTATAATTGATAGGCGTGCACCCAAGTAGAATGAGATTAATTAGGGAGTGCTTCAGGGGTAGATCCTTGGATCACTATTACTCCTGATATTCATAAACGGTCTTTCTGATAATATTGTGTCTGAGATGGGTCTATTTACTGATCATACAACGCTCTTTCACATGCATGAGAGAAAAGCAGATGTACACAAATTTAAGACGACGGCAAAATCCTTAGAAAATGACCTCCACAATATAGTGGAATGAGGCCGCAAATAGATGGACACATTTAATGATATTAAGACTAAGCTGCTCTACTAAAATAATTACAAGACGCCTCTCCAACAACAGATATCCATGACAAATATCAGCAAACCAGAGAATTCTTTCCTAAAACTGCTTGGCCTAACATTCACGGGCAATATAAACGGGACTGAGTACATTGTGAAGGTGGCTGCAAATAAGTTTGGACCCTCTATCGACCTAGAAGACTACTAGTACCTAAGTATATCCTGGGCAACTACAATACCACCATTCGGTCATGCATAGAGTATTGTCGCCACATCTAGGCTGGTACATATATCGGTAACCTCCTCCTTTTGGATAGGGTCTAAAAAGAGTTTCAAATCTAATAGGTTCCACTGTCAAGTAAGATCGAACCCATGCCCAATCGTCAAAATGTTGCATCTCTGACCCAGTTTTACAAATATTTTAATGGAATATCCTCTGATGAACTTATTGCACTGATGCCCCTTAATATACATATCCCCAGCAAACCCGCTAATCAACAAAATCTTACCCCTTCACTTTTGACGTATGTAAATGGCAGAAAGCTTTCTAGTCTAGTAGTTTCTTCCCTTAAACAGTTAGATTTTGGAAATCCGTCCCTGCTAATTGCTTCCTTAGCTGTACTGATACGCATAAATTTAAATGTAACGTAAAAAAACTTGTTAATCTTTGCTAGGCATGTTCCAAAATAAGAACCCCTACATATAAGTTGCGATATGCCTTGTAAGTTTGGAACGTTACTAAAAAACACGCACACACACATTCTCTATATTTTACAATAAGGAACGATAAAATTGTCGTCTTAGAAAATTTTCTGTTTCATGAATTATTTCTCATTAATGAAAACCAGTTTTTGGTTTTTGTTGCAAACCATCTAATAGTAAGTCAGTTGTGTACAGATCCCAAGAGCGGGAGGAGCGTTCTATCATGTCTTAAATGATACAATGCTAAATGGGAGAGATGCGAAATACGCCACGGTACAACTTCGGTCTTCTACCGATCCAAGTAATGACAATAGAACCGCTGCAACGAATAAGAGGGGCGTACCCAGGATGAAAAAACAAAGTTTCTGGCCAGTGCTGTTGTCTTTGGTGTGGTTTCAAATTATAAATTTGGGCTACATTATGGCATATTACTTTTTCGAAGTCGGCTTGAAAGTTAACAGCAAAGTGCAGCTGGATGTTCTGTAGAGTGTTGTACCCTTATGATGCAATTAGGTGGCTGCTGGCTAACCTTTGGTGTGGCAACAGAACTGGACGCTGACTCACAAGTCCAGAGAGACTCAGACTTATTTTCAGAAAGAATTGCTTCTTTGTCCTCTTCTCTCACTAGCGCCCTCGACCTGCACCCGGTGGACTACTTCGTGTGGCCACACGTTTATTAAATCAGCAACATGACATCTCATAGTGGCAAAGCCAAACTGATCGCCGTCATCTCCCGAGTAATCGCCGAGCATTCACTGACGCCTGTGGAAAAGGCATGCTCCTAGTATCGAGGCGGTGATTGATGCTTAAACTCGCTATATTGAATAGATACCAGCTCTATGACATAATTAAGATACCTGATAATTTTTGTCAATAATAGTTTAAAAATAAAGCTGCAGTGTTGTGTTCTTTAGGGCAACACTTTTATCGTTCCAACCTTTAATATGCATTTGGATATAATAATATTTTATCGTATAAAGACTACTTAACTAAGTTTGTTAGATGTTTACATAGCGGGGAAGACAGACAGCGCCTACGGGATATTAAGTTCCTTATTCAAATAAAAACGGCAAAAATTATTGTTAAACAGGAAGCATTAAAAACCCACGCAAATGCAGAGAAAATATAATCGGAGATATTGTGTATTCACTGATATGATACTACTGAAATGGCTTCTGTATTGGAAACAATATTGCAGATTTCGTTGAAATTCCAATCAGACCTTGTCTCGCAGGCAACACATGTGTCCTCTTCTAGAAAGTTACTAAATTACATGCTTGCAATGTGAAAAATTTAATCTGGTTTAGTTTATTGATTTATTTATTGCGGACTATTATTCTTATCTTTATCAGTTGTTGTTTCACCACGTTTCGTCCAACTACTCCTCTGGCCTTCGTCAGGTGGTAACCGCGACAGATAGGAACTACGAATCTCCTAACGACATTCTGAGTAATCACTGCCATCCGTAGTTGTTGTCGTCTCACCACGTTTTTGGCCAAGTAAGCCTCTGGCACGCTTTTGCTACGGTTGAAACCGCTATCTTCATCTGATTATCATCTGGAACCGTAGAGAGTCAACGTTTCTATCAACTGCGCCACGCCCACTCCCCAAAAGGGCGATCAAGGCTGGATGTTTTTATCCTATGAATCCAAATTTTTATTATCTCATCTTCCATGGTCGGGTCCGTCGTGGTTACCACCTGACGACTGCGTGAGGAATAGTTGGCCGAAACGTGGTGAAAAAACAACTAATAAAGATGAGAATAATAGTCCGCAATAAATAAATTAATATCAATAATAATCATCACAATAATGAATGCCAATTAAAATAATATATGGTTTAGTTTAGCTATAAGTTAAGTTTGTCCAGGGAGATCAAAAATATATGCGCTATATCTTCCTGAAAAACTAAATCTATTTAGCGATTTCTATGCTATCGTACTTATATTGCAATTGTATTTTGAGAATACTATTTAGTGTCCTCATTCTAATCGAAAGAAGTAAACCTCTCTCTCTCCCTATCTCTCTCTCTCTCTCTCTCTCTCTCTCTCTATATATATATATATATATATATATATATATATATATATATATATATATACTGTTTTAACAACCACCAAGACTCCAAAAAAATGGGTTAATAGCAACAAAAATGTATTCCATTGTTAGTTGCAATTGTTTCAAGATCATTTGGACAAATTAAAACAATATGCCGTTTGAAAATTTTCAGGAGAACGACCTTTCTCCAGAATTATTAAATAAAAAAGACTTTAACAATAAAAACATTATGGAAAAGAAACATCCCCTTTATAAGGAAAAGAAAACAAGCGAGATCACTTTACCTCTATGGAATCTTCATATATATATATATATATATATATATATATATATATATATATATATATATATATATATAAGCAAAGTACCCATCGGTGACTGTGTTCAAAAACAGCTTACAGAAAATGGACTCTGATTTATGAAAGTATGATAGATTATGAAAAGGAAGGGTTGTAAAGAGATAGCTTCGAATTTGTGGCTATCAACACCTAAGCAAAATATGATGAAAGTAAAAATAAAATAGATAAACCCCATAATTTATTATACCATACCTGTTCACACTGAAACACTCATCACAATATTCTGTGGATCTATATTAAAAAAAAAACCTTGTTAAACTTTATGCTGATCACACTACTATCATCGGTAGCACATCTAAGACCGTAAACGGCAAATTTCTTTCTGATTCTATCTCCTCTGATCTTGAGCAAGTGGTTTAATGGGGAAAGCGGTGGCTTGTTACTTTTAATGCATCTAAAACCACGCTTTGATATTTCCATCATTAACGCTCTTATCTCCATTTGGCATAAATTGAAACAAATGTGTCTCATTTTGGGGAGGCCTCATGTTTTGACAAGCTTCTAGGATTGACCTTTATTCCTTATCTTATAAGAAACACATATATTAAATCCGTTGCCAAGGCCGCTGGAAAAATGGGGGGAATCCTTCTATCAATGCAGTAGATATCTCACTACTGAGGCAATATTTTTTTCTATATAAGAGCTAGGTACGTCCAAGGATGGAGTATTGTTGGCACATTTGGGCACGAGCTTCTAGAAAAAACTTATCCTGCTTTGATAATTGACTTTATAACCTCGTAGAGGATGTCTTTTCTCTTCCCTGCAAGCTCTTGCTCACAAAAGAGGTTTTGTGAATTTATCCCTGCTTTATCGTTATTTCCGATGACAAGTACTCGGCTGAGCTTTAATCTATGATTCCCCTTTGGCAAATCTTCAGAAGAAACATCGCTTTTCTGAAAGCACTATCAATTTCCCCCCCACTCTTCATATGTGCCTAAACCTACACGTAGATTTTATGAGCAAAGCTTCTTTCTTAGAACTGCACGCCTATAGAATTGTCTTCCGTTTTCCTGCTTTCCAGCTGAATACAATATAGCTGTCTTCAAGTCTAACGTAAACAAGTTTTGGATGAGCCGTTCTATATAAGTTAACAAATTTACCAAATTTCCCTTACTAACGAGTAGTATATTGCCCATTTCCAAGGAAATTCCAAGAGAAAAAAAACGTAAAAAAAAAACAAAAAAAACAGAATCCTGACGTCTTAGCAGCGCACAAAAGGGAAGTGATGTCGGTATAAATTCAAGCTTGTACATCGAAAAGCGGGGATTACTTTTGAAAATATTGGCGAAAAAAGCGACACCTCCCTGTCGAAAAAATACCCAGATGAAGGAATTTTAGTTATTAGCCAATTCTTCGGTATTTGTTATCCTAAGGGTCGTGATGAAAACGATACCGATCTCATGAAAATTCGTCGTTTGTCGAAATTCTTAGGCATACATACATACGTTTAAACACCATGTGAGATTTATATTATAGAAAATAACCTCTGAAGACAGACACACACATACACTCATTTTGTTGTTCATTTTCAAAATGTTAGGCGTTTAATATGGTAACAAGTTGAGTAAATTATTTCGGCTGGGTGCTATCATAAAAGTATTTTATAATTAATTATTTATGATTTAGCACACATGTGCTCACTATCAATATGTGTAGAAAACATGTCAATATACACGTGTTGCCATTCTACATACAATTAGGAAACGGAATTACACATTAAGTAAAATATAATTCAAATGAACCATCTCGCTTTTTTAATGGTGACACGAATCTATCCTTACTTTGAACAACCACATTTATATTCTAACAACTTTAATTAATGACTGTTGCTCCAAACAATAAATATAAGGGGTCAAGATTTGGGGCAAAGTTAAGAAAATTGATCCCTAGCAAACTATTAAGCCAATTTTTGGTCTAAACATTTTAAATTTTACATAAAGGGTGCACAGACATGCAGCAAGTTTAAAACCCGTTCTTGGGCGAAAATCTGGTTGCCAAGAGACAACCAAGTGTGGACTTTTACAGACTCTACCAAACTCCTTCGCCAATTTTAGGTCAAAACACTTGAAATATTAAATGTAGGTTACTTTGATATAAGTCAAACATCTTAATATATATATATATATATATATATGTATATATATATATACACGCACATATATATATATATATACACGCACATATATATATATATATATATATATATATATATATATATATATATATATATATATATGCACATAAAATTATGAACATTGCATAGGAAGGTGTATCAGAATTTGGGGGCAATTTTGAGACCCCTAACACAAAGCTACGACTAACATATTTTTAAAAAATCGTAATTTCTCTTCTTTAAGAGGGTTAATTATTTTCTTTATGGAATATACTTAAAAAAATAAAGCATGAAAGTTGTTTATTATTTCTTATTAAAAAAACAGTCTTTACAAAGTGCCGGCGCGCCTTCATGGAACCAGTTTTTACGATAGCAAATCAATTGAATTTTACAAGTTAAATATTTTTAAATTTTTTAACTTTTAAAAATCTACCAAATTTTTTTCTATTTGTTCACTCGTTACGATATTTTCAGGGTCAATGTTTAAATGTTACGATCTTTCCAATAAACCAAATATGATATTTTAGACAAACGTTTATTTTAATTCACCCCTCCCCATTTGTAAATTTATATTAAAATTTGAATAATTAATTTACTTACCAAAGTTTTAAATATCAAAAATTGAAGATAAAAGATCAATAAATAAAATATTCTAATTTAAAACAAAAAAGAAGTGTTTTTGGAAATTTACCTGTAAAGTCAAAAGTGTACTACATATTTTTAAAACCATGTTAACTTTTGTTTTAAGTGGAAGCTTATGTTATGTTTGAATGGTTAAGTAAATATAGGACGCTGACGACATCTTTTTCTATTTCATTCAATGTGTTCTTCTTTCAGATATTTTAAATAAAAAATCACTCGATAAAGAAGTATTAAAATATATTCATCATGTCTTACATTAAGAGAATAATAATAAATAATCGGTAGAGCGTTTGTTTTTGTTTTACGGCAACAACTCATAAGTGAATGTGTTCATTTTTCATCTACGGAGGCCCCAAAATACCAATTTTGGTTTGCAGCAAGCAATGGAAAGAGACATTAAATGTGGCGCGTAGAAGTCAACGAGAAGAAAATCAGATATTTGTCTCCCATTATATGAACAGTGAAAAAAATCTGAGTTCGCGTTTTTTTTTTTTTTTTTTTTTGAATACTTGTTTAAAAAATATTTTATTTAAAGAAGAAATGGAATATAAGTAAAAATATGGATAAATTCTTAGAAATGGACAACGGAAGTACTCCTTAAATAGTATTTTTATAGGTAAATGATGTTTTGGAATTAATATATATATCATTTATAATCGAAGTAATTAATATTTCGTTGATTTTCTTTAAATCCTTTTAAAGAAAACAAATTAAAAAAACAAATATTGCATAATTTGATATTAAACCTGTTATTTTTTATATTTTGGTTTTTGCCCTTCTCATTAAAAAAAATTTGAATTACATTTTTCAAGAAATTATAAGCTTCGAAAGACAGTAAGTCTTAATATTCCAGTCTTTACCATGAATTTTTAATAGCTATTTATGATACTGCTAGTGCATAGGACCAGAGCAGAGCCGGGCTTAACTGCTACTGCTGAATTCAGCTTATTTGAATACATTATTTATTACTGAAATAACGGCAATGACACATCTGATTATATATATTTATATATTCCTTTTTCTGAGCTTAAAGTTTTATATGATACAAATTTAAACAACTATAAAATATTATCAAGTTTGTGCGATAGCTACAATAGTAAACAGGTTACAACAATTTCTTCTACATAATATATTAAACTGTACTATTTAAAATATATAGCAGTTAATTACGATTACATTTACGAGGGCGCGAATGGGAATTCCGAATATACTTTACTTTGTCTCTATATCTCTAGATGTAAAGGAATTACTTTGAAGTAATGCGTTTATTTAAATAAAAAATATGAGTAAAATTTTAATATCAACACATCTTGTTTGGATTCTAAAACAGCTGTTATTGACGGACGTGCGTTTAATAAATAAGATCTATATCTTTTTATTGTAATACTAATTGTATGACTAGAATGCTTGTTATATAAGTTGTCGAATTGGGGTGTTAATGTAACCGTTATTATGCAGTACCAAATAAATATACGTACGTATATGATTGAATCGTTGTGCGTTGAATGTGTATGTGTCACTAATAAATGTATGCTGTGTTCTTATCATAACGGATTTTGTGTACTGTTTTGTTTTGTAAAGGACTGTATACCTCAGATCGTTAATATCTATTTTAGGGACCCGTTATTCGTTTAGGTGTTGGTGCGTGTGTCTAGGACATATATTCCATACACATTACATTACATAACTATATATCTGTCGCTGCTCTTGTTTCTTCTGTGAGGTTGGTTAACCGTCCTTCAGGGATCTGAAATCTGTTTTAAAAACACACTTCAAGATTGGGCCAAAAGCAATATGAGATCTAATGTATTTTATCTCAGGTATTCGTCATATTAGAAGGGAGTGATCGACGACCTTTGCTTAGGGATTTTCTCTCTCCATTCTTAAACCTCATCTCTCACATAAGAAGAACCTGTTTTCCTCGGTGTCTCAAATAAAACTATCATTATGCTTGCGCAAAGCAAAACACGTGACATATGACCCGTCACTTCCAGTCCACGTTCGGATACCTTCCCGTGCAATCTGATTAGTCACAGAGTTTACAATCTCTGTTGCCTACTCATCGCTAGACACGTAGCTAACAATATAGATAGATGGATAGATAGATAAATTGAACGATTACTTGCTAAACAGAGAAAAAGAGAGATAAACAGATTATTAGATGAATAGATAGATAAACGGATGCCTTACGTTTATTCAGTGATTTTAACAGGTAAAGATTAAAGAAATGAACATATTACGCTTAAAATAAACGTAAGTTGACAATTCATTTAATAAATAGCATTTTCATGTATTTTAAAATGCTGTAACGGTTCTATGTGTATAAAAAGCATTAAATTAAGAGTATTTAGAGAGTAATCTTATTGAAACTAGTAAAATCGACGGAATGTCAGAATTCGATCTTGAAACTATTCCAAATCAAAAAAACTACGATTCTTTAAATGAAAGGAACGCAGGAAAAGTATCAGTATTTTTCTTTAAATTATGTTTTCTTTATTACTTAAATATATGATAACCAAGCTTTACGATTTATACACCTTTCTCAAGTGACAGAAAAAAAAAATTCTTCAAATAAATTGATTAACTATTTATTCGTTGCAGATATAATGATATATAGTGAATAGTGGTTCGTTGAGATATTAATCCAATTTGTCTGAATTTTTTTTATTTTTAAATCGTTTGTGTTTGAATATTATTTTAAACTTTGCAGAATACAAAATAATATCATATTTTCTCATTAAAATAAGCTGCTTAGTTTATTTTAAGATATGATTAAGACATGTTTTGATCTAATAGACCCTGTTAAGCGACGTTTTATATTTTTATTTTCATTACATTACTCTTTTACTTGCAAGACCTGTGGAAATTCCACAGGGGACTCATTCATATGTAATATATGTTGACACGGTGTAGAATACGCTCTGATAGTTTTGTAGCTTTTTGTTAAATCAGCAAAAGTATTTATCTAAGCTAGAACGAACACCCGCTAAGCCCGGTCGTAAATTACGCTTAAATATGGTATTTTACTTCTTGCAGATTTCGTATATATTATTATAGAGTTAAAGTTCTATTGATGTTTATATGTTATAATTTTACGATTTCCAAAATGAAAAAAACAAATACATCCATATGACTTGGGTGCATTAGTTTTAATCGAAACCGATATAAACACTATATATATAAATATATATATATATATATATATATATGTATATGTATATATATATATATGTATATATATATATATATATATATATATATATATATATATATATATATAGTACTTGAGTTCCTACAGCCATAATGTTAGCCGAAACAAAAAAACAGACGATTTAAGTGCCATCAGCTATAGTCGAAACGGAAACCAAAACTTATGAAGAATACTTGGTAAAATTATTTATGTCAAGCAATAGAAGAACGTAACAATTAAATGACCCGGGTGTAAGCGTGACACACAAAAGAACACACACGCTATCCTATCTATATACTGATTCATTTGATACTATTATTACGTATTTTAATGTCATTTAATCATTGGTTCTCTCTTTTTTAATGGCTAATGTGTACATGCGTAAGTACATACGCTTACCATTATATAAGTATTCATGTTTGCCAATAATAAATGGTTGTTAACAGGGCGTTTTCTTTGTATATCTGCAATACTCTAAAAAGGATTATGAAGCAGAATACGCGTTATAAATTATATATTCGCTTACTATATATCTAAATAGCCTACAATATAAGATCTATATAGATTTAAACATTAGATCTATATAGATTAAATAAAAGATTTATATAAATTAAAACATTAGATCTATATAGATTCAAACGTAAGATCTATATAGAATAAATAAGAGATCTATTTAGATTTAAACATAAGATCTATATAGATTAAGTAAAATATCTATATAAATTTAAACATAAAATCTATATATATTTAAACATAAGATCTATATAGATTAAATAAGAGATCTATATAGATTTAAACATAAGATCTATATAGATTAAATAAGAGATCTATATAAATTTAAACATAAGATCTATATAGATTTTAATATAAGATCTATATAGATTAAATATAAAATCTAAATAAATTTAAGCATAAGTAGTATATAATTAAATACGAGATCTATATAGATTTAAAAATAAGATCTATATAGATTAAATACAAGATCTATATAGATTAAAATATAATTTAACACGGATCCGTACTTCCTGAGATTTTATATATTGTGATAAAATCAATATGCATAATAAAATTTTAAAACTAAAACGAAATATCGAACCTATCTATTTACTTTCATATCTATAATACCAGTAAATTTGTCTAGACGAATATTAAAATGTTCATTTTTCATGAGACCAGAAATTTCTCTATCACCTGAGTACAGTAATAATTATTTGTGTATGTTACAAGGGGGTTTCTGTGTTGTTTAATAAAGGACGTTGTGTTAATGTTTACCATAGGCTTATTTTAATATTTAGTAATTTTAGTTAAAGGTCGCAGATCGTTGTATTCACTAAAGAGCAATAAACCATTCCCTCCAACATAAAACATTCTTAATTTCGAAGAAGTAATTAAATGATCGAATCTCTAGTTCTATAATTTATAATGTCAAATTAAACGATGAGAGATATATAAGTTCGAACTATCTATTTGCTGCCGTCAGTCCGACTCGATGTAGTTGTGATTCGCAGTGTCAGTGATGTTTTGAAAGTATAAATCGACATTTGTAGCATTTTAATATATTTTAATATATGTCCTTTATAAAACCGTTTCTTTCAGTTCATATTGCTTTTTTTTTGTTATTAAAAATCTCGATTAAAAATGAAATAGAATTATCAGTAGGATATCTGTTATTTTTCTGAAATGTATAACATAGCACAAAATCGAAATAAAAATTCCAGTTGGAATCTGTTTACCGTTTCGTTCATTGTGTTTCTTGGTTACTTCAATAAAATATCCATTATATTTGAGTGTTCGCATATTATCACATGATAAACTAATATAATATTAGATTACTAGGAAATGACTCATTTTATCCGGTAGTGTGTTTCTAGTTTAATTATCCAGTTATTTCTCAACAATGGTATTCTTCCAATTGCTTACACTTTCATGTTCATACTCTTCCTAAATGTAAAATGTACAGTGGCTTATATTACTTTTCTTTTATACCAATAAAACATAAAAAGACAGAGATATGCGTAGAACATTAAAAAAACAAAAAAATATGAAGAATGTAATTAAACGTTAGAAGAAAAAGGACAGTAAAAACAAGTAGAATAAAAACTACTCAAAAGCGGACGGATAACAAGTACATGCAATAATGTAATTACTCTGACGGTATTATCGCATTTAGATATTAAAAAGGTTCGTTTTGAAAGCTATTATTATGCAGTCTTGATGGCAGTCACCGTTAGATAGGAGACAAGGTTATTAGGGTAAATGATAATGTTAAAATCTACAATAATTTAAATAAAATATTATGGAAAATGTCTTTAGTCCATTTGCTTTCTGTCGTATGTTTTTTCTATCCAGCTGCATCCTCATATGATTCAAACACAAATGTTTATACGCCATGCACAGGTTTTCAAATAAATTTCATTTCGTCTTCGTAATTTCTCCATATATCTTAAATTTAATATCTTTCTGTTATATAGTTTATTCTTTAATTTAAAAAGTGAACTTTGACTACATTAATTATATTAAAAGTTTTGCTTAAATTTTAAAACTGTGTTTTTATCAGGTTTGTTTAGATTACGATGCTTAAACTTTATTACATCCCATATCTCGATGTTGTAGTTAGGCACATGTCGCCTGATGAAAGCCGGAGGGGAAACTGCAGTAATGTTATGGTACGAACAACCAAGTAATGAGAATTAATCTGAGAAAAATAGTTATTAACATCAATACCTTATTTTAAAATACAAAACCACATACATCATTAAGCAGACTTTATACTTGCATCGTGTTCCTATGATTTGGAGGCGGAAAACAACCCAAGGAGTATGACAAATGTTATGGGTTACTCATATTTAATTAGTGTCACAACTGTATTCTGTTTTGCTCATTCGCTTTTCTTAGAAAAGCCGAAAGAGATTTATTTTAATTTTGGATTGAAAAACAAGTTGCAGATCTTGAACACAAGGGAAATTTTTGTACTCAGATTTTAAATCTGCATATGTTTCAATTAAATTTTGACATTTAAGAATTGACGTAATTGACGAGGATTTTAACATATTGTAAATACACTAGTTTTAGTGTGTTATATGGTTACGTTTTCTTTCGGTATATGTGTTCATTCTGGTCATAACACTCATCGTTCGTTGTTTTATTTTTTATTTATTTTTTTCCAGTTTTTCTGCTCTCTCTAATCTTTTTGTCCTTGTTCAACGTTTCTTTCTTTTTTATTGTGGTTGCATTTTACAGAATGAACCACAGAATGAATAAATAAATAATAACAAAACTGTAAAACAAACGAGGAATAAAGAGCTAAAAAGTAACAAACACAAATTCGGCAATAAAATATTTTATAACTGGATAATACTAACAAAAAATACATTCTACAAAATAATATTACTCTCTAAAAATTGTAATTATAAATTTTTTAATAAAACAAAAAAGTTACAAAACAAAAGATATGGAATTTATTCTATACAAATATATTCAGTTTAATTTAAATTAAATGAGCAATACGTTTTCTTAATACTTTTACAATGCGCTCGTTCGTAGGAAAAACTGGAAAATTATTAATATTCAAGCTATTTCCAACAAATAAAAAAAGAATTTTATATTTTATAATATTTTGAGAAATAAGTTCAGTTATCATAATATGCGCTAATAATAATACGTTATCGTATATTCAAATTGAATACATGAATACATTTCGAGTCCGAAAACGCGTGTAGATGAATCGAAAGTGAGATGGCCCTCCAGATGTTACTTTTCTGTCAAGTCTTATGAAATTATCGGATCGTTGATACGATTCAGTATTCGATGCATGTATGACTAAACAGAAAAAAAACGCTAGTAAGACACTCTATCAAAACCCCTAATACTAATGATTACTACAATACTATCTCATTGATTACTGTACACGCAATAACCCTTATCCCTGAAAGGCTTTCGGTCGTTGATAAGATGTGACCCCCATGTATAAATATATATATATATATATATATATATATATATATATATATATATATATATATATATATATATGTGTGTGTGTATATATATATATGCTTGGCAGTAGCTTGGCACTCTCTTCATGTTTTACTAATTACAATTGTTGATATATATATATATATATACATATATGTGTGTATATATATATATATATATATATATATATATATATATATATATATATATATATATACAGTGATGATCATATTTATTGGCACGGTAAAATAAAAGTTAAATTTTGTCTAATAAATTCTAAAAAAGGGATTAAATTAAAGAAAATAACAAAGTATATTATGTATTTTTAACTGGCATTTCCGATGCAGCAAACGGATTTTAGAAAAAAATAAATAACAAAGGAACAACAAACATAATTGCAAAAAACCCTTGTTCAAAATTATTGGCACGGCTTTGTTTTTCTTTTAGTATCAGTATAATATCAATCAATTTCCGGTTTACGTGCTTTCTGAACTTTTTATAGCCATATTATGCTTGTTTAACGCTAATTCAGTGAATAATTTTTTTCAGATAATTTTTAGATAGCGATTTATTTAAACTATTATAAGTGACTAAATTATAATTTTCAATCGCCATGGTTTAAACTAAGGAACACAGCGAAGACGTCAGGAAGCTTGGTGTAGCATGCCATACCAATGGGGAGGGCTATGATAAGATTTCAAAGAAGCTAAACCTTCCCAAAGCTACTGTTAGAGCCATAATAAACAAGTTCAAATCGCAAGGCCACGTTATGAGTTTAGAGGGTAGAGGGAGAAAAAAGATTCTTTCCCCAAGAGATGAACGGAAAATTGTTCGACAAGTAAAACAAAACCCAAGGATCTCTGTTGGGGAGATTGTTGATGAACAGAGCACCTCTGGAGTGAATGTATCTCGACATACAGTTGGTAGAGTTTTGAAGAGAGCTGGTTTAAAAGCATGTCGTCCGAGAAAGACTCCCTTATTGAAGCCTATGCACCTGAAAGCAAGGCTAGCCTTTGCAAAACGTCATATTGATACAGATGTTGCATTCTGGAAACGTGTTCTATGGACTGACGAAACGAAAATAGAGTTATTTGGCCATAATAAAGTGTCTTATATTTACAGAAAATCTGACGAAGCTTTCCTGCCTAAGAACAACATACCCACAGTGAAGCACGGTGGAGGCAGTTTGATGTTTTGGGGATCCTTTGCTGCCTCTGGACCAGGGCGACTTGTTAAGGTCACAGGTAGCATAAAAAAGGAAGATTATGTTAAAATATTGGATGAAAACCTTAAAGAATCTGCTAAAGAGCTCTCACTTGGTCGTCGTTGGTGGTTCATGCAAGATAATGACCCAAAGCATTCGGCTAAACTGACTAAGAAATGGCTTGAGGACAATCATATTAATGTTTTGGAGTGGCCATCACAAAGCCCAGACCTTAATCCAATTGAAAATTTATGGAGAACATTAAAATTGAGGGTAATGCAAAGGAAGCCTAAGAATCTTATTCAATTGGAGGATTATTGTCAGGAAGAGTGGGCTAAAATTACTACTGAAGAGTGCAACAACTTGGTTGTAAACTATGAAAAGCGACTGAGAAAGGTAATCAAGGCCAAAGGCTATACAATTGATTATTAAATAAATCGTGCCAATAATTTTGAACAAGGGTTTTTTGCAATTATGTTTGTTGTTCCTTTATTATTTATTTTTTCTAAAATCCGATTGCTGCATCGGAAAGGCCAGTTAAAAATACATAATATACTTTGTTATTTTATTTAATTTAATCCCTTTTTTAGAATTTATTAGACAAAATTTAACTTTTATTTTACCGTGCCAATAAATATGATCATCACTATATATATATATATATATATATATATATATATATATATATATATATATATATATATATATATACAGAAGGAGATAGGGAGAGAAATAGATAGGAGCAAACAAACACGATTATGTATTCATCAAGATTTTGTTTATTGCGAAACTTTTTATGGATGAATAATATTAAGAAAACAAAACACACGATTACTATAAAATATACTTTTGATGTAATGAAATTATTGACCTTTTCCATTTCAAAAACGAAAAAGTCGTTAAAAATTAAAAAAGGGGGGACATAGTGAAAGACTGTAAGCTTTTTAATAACATCATTTAGTTAATAATACTTATTATATTAAAATATATATATATATGTATTCTCTGGAACAAATATGTCCATTATAATTGAAATATAGATGTGTAACCGAAATAAAATGAGTGGGTTGTTGTTATGTTATTTATTGACCGATTATATGTAATCATTATTATATGAATGCGTTTCTGTGGTGTGAAGATTGTAATCTTTTTCTAAGATTAAATTGCAGTCTTTTAATAGATGTTTACATATTAATGGCCGTACATTATGGAAACTTCTGTGGTGTTTAATTGTTCTTCAATTTAGGATAAGCGCTGATTAAATAAGTTTCCGTCGCAGTTCATTATAAATATAATTAACTGTTTTAGCTTGTTTGGAGACAAAACTAGTGTTATGTTGAAATGAATGAGAGAATAATGCATTTAAAAATTGCTATATCTTTTATCTCTGTTATATTAACTAAGCGTTTTCTCTAATCTACGTTGGCTTTCACCAATATTTATGTGATGACAATTTTGGCAAGGAACAGTGCATATATCTGCATTGGAAATTAGCTTGTTTTGTTGTTTTGATATTTGTTTTAGACTTTGTGATGTAATTAGTACTATTGGCATTTCTAGTTTGTTTAAGTGATGAAAATTATTGTATTATAGTTGTGTGTAGGTAAACAAATATGTGTGTTTATGAGAAAAATGCATGGTGTATGTGAATTTTACATATTTATCTTGGGAAATATGCGTGGTGTTCTTCTCAGCATATTATATAAAATATGTTGATTATTGGAATGCTTTCAAAGCATTGTTTGCATTTAGCTTCTTTCTCTAAATATTCTGAATGCACATAGAAAGACCCCAATGTTTTTATTTTCTGAATGTTGATTGAGGTGAAATGAAGGCAATCATCTTTGTGTGTAGTTTTGCGGTTAACTTTAAAGGACAGTTTATCATTTAATTTTGTAATACGTATGCCTAGAAAAGGTAATGATTTTTTTCTGTTTCATAGGTGAACTAAATGGAGGGCCGACTGAGTCTAATTTATCTTTAATATTATATATATGCGTGTGTTTTCAGGTGGATAATTAAAATGCCGTCAATGTATCTAAAATGTTTTGTATTTTGGGGAATTCCCAACGACTTTTTTGTGAAATCGAACAGTCAATAATTTACTTACATCAAAATATATATAAATATGTGTACTGGTGTTTTGTTTTCTTAACTTCATTAGTTCAGGGGAAGTCTCGCAATAAAAGTTGATGAACACATGACTTGATTTCTTTTTCTTATTCATTTCTTTATCAGGTCGGGATACTATATCCAATATTCTCATCACACACATACATACCCACCCACACACACCCACACATAAACGCACACACATATAAATATATATATACATATATATATATATATATATATATATATATATATATATATATATGTGTGTGTGTGTGTGTGTCTGTGTGTCTCAGATTGTTTAGCGTATATGTATAAGATCGTGCGTGTACGTCTTACCAGACAGTTTCGCGTTAATATGTTTCTTAAGAATAAATTTATACGTCATAATCTATACTTAGTGCAAAAGCTATGAATATAAAAGAAGGCGCAAGTTGAGCAATGGTCGTTATCTTTAACTTACACGCATTCAATTCAGAGTCTTATCCGTGGAAACATAAGAAGAAATACATGGCGCCATCGCCGTATTGGCAAATGACGCTGATACACAAAGCGTAGAGTTTCATCTCATATAAACGCAATCGCATATATTGCTATCACCAGCAACAGAACAAAGGGCTCTGGCTCGTCGATTGGTCAAACTTTGGCCGCGTATTCACAGCCACGTCTCGCCTTTCTTTGATCGCAGTATAATATTTCTTAACGCACGGCGCCCAACGAAGACATGAAAAGACAGGAAACGCCCCATCAAAACGATTCATCGTGTGCATTCATTTGCTACACACAGATTGAAACAATGTTTAATGAGGCAGTATTAGAAGACGTTCCATGCTTAATGGATTTCTCTCTTTTGTTTGAATATATCTGAGTCATAGTTCATTTATATAGATTAATACATACGCACATGCAGTAAATATATATATACATATATACACACACATATATATATATATAATTTCATGTAATTTTATATGACTTCTATAGAAAAATAGCAATAGTAGAAGTAGTAGTAAATTTGCAGAACTTTAATGAAAAATAGAATATAATTTTGTTGTACGAAAATGAATGAAGAAGGGACAAAATATTTTCCGCATGCATTTTATTTGTATATATTTTGGAATATACATATATATATATATTTATATGTGTACATATATAAATATATATAAATATATATATATATACACCTACAATTATATAAAATGAACTTTATATGTGTGTCTGTGTGCCTGTGTATATATTTGTCTGCGTGTTCCTTCTTTATAGACTCGAAAAACAACTAAGTTGATCCTCATAAAATCTTACACGGAGGTATTGTTTATGCTTGGCAGAGTTCTTAGATTGATAATTTGTTGGAATGTCTCCGAAAAGTATTGATAATCGTTGATCGAAATATTCCGATTAAAGAAGGAACAGGCGATTTTGACCAAATTAAGGCTAATATCACAAAAACATTTGAGAAAGCCCCAACATAACAGTTTGGTATTTGATGTGACATAGCTTCTTTCAAAATGAATGTTACTGTTAAAATCATAATTTCACATTAAAACTTAAATTGAAGCCATTATCAGTGCAGAATCGGAATGCCAGGAATATTAAACAAACGGTAAGTTCTTTCATATAACGAGTGCCCATTGACGACGAAATTCTCTGTTTAGAGCACAGTTGGAGCATAGCACTTGACTTTTGCATTTTAAACTTTAATCCATGGCATTATATATAAAAATACATTATGCAATCAACAGCATTTTTCCACACTTCTATGTAAACTATAAGTATTGTGAACATAGTCACTGCTAGATAAATGTAAACCTGCCTCCAGATGCATGACGATAGATCTTCAATTTTAGCGGGCAATCAATCGATTTAATTGAAAAATAGGATATTTCATCGATTTCCATTACAATAATATATAGAAGTATGAAACATTCTTTTATCATCATTCAACTCCGGACATCACCAAGTCACACAGCATATATATATATATATATATATATATATATATATATATATATATATACATATATATATATATATATATTTATATATATCTATATATGTGTATATGTATGTGTATATATATATATACATATATAAATATATATGTATATATATATAGAGAGAGAGACAGAGAGAGACAGAGAGAGACAGAGAGACAGAGACAGAGACAGATCGATAGATAGGTGTTTATTTATATTTATAGTAGTGCTAAAATAACTTCGAGCATCTAATTAAGTTTTCATCTAACAATATTGAAGCATACCCCTAACTAAAGCAGCACTAAATCTATTAGAATTTCGGCGTGAACGAATCGTGTGTCAACATGAAGGTGGTCTTAGAAAACGTAAATAACAGGAAATCTTTCAAATAGCGTTCTACCGTTAATAGAAGAATCGTACAATTCAGCAGAAAGGGCAAAATGTGAACAAACTAATATCCAGGTCGCCACGTGCCAATTAAAAGACCCGGCCATCTTGTTAAAAAATGTTGAATAGTATCCTCAGTGCAAAGCCTCTCACATAGCAACTCTAGCTGAAATCCGTCATACGAGAGCTGCCAAGCTCTATTCACAAGCTGTGCTACTATGGTGCAGCTGCAGGAAAGAAATCACCACTTCGCCTCATCATTATCAAGTCCCAAAAAGATGGAGTTCGTAAAATGATGGAGAGACCGATGTCCTTTGGACTAATGACATTTTCTCTGATAAGTCGCGATTTGTAATATTTCCCGACAGTTGAAGTGTAGAGGTACATAGGCTTCCCTATCAAAAATTTTACTTTAAAGAGCAGCAGTCAACACTTAAATCGTTTTTCATTATGGTATGGAGTGCAATTTAGAGTGATGTAGCTTTGACCTGCTGTCGTCGAAGGAACATCAATTACGCTAAATATGTTTATAATATTATATGAAGGACTCTTACCAATATTCACAAGTGGTAAAATGAACCAAGTTTACTCCCTATTTATGGAAGATTGACTGACTTGGAAGAAATAGAAATGACTTCGCTATGAAAGTATGAAGCATACTGCAACTGATAATGGCTTATTAAAAAATTAAACTGACCGTTGCAACAGAGCAATAAATATAAAGCAGCAGTTGCGATAACGCCAAGGCATTTGCAAACTTTTCCGAATGATTTTACATTTTAGAAAATAGGGGACGGTACCAATTATTCTCTGTTATCTATTTACTATTAGTTAATAATAATCATAATAATAATAATAATAATAATAATAATGATAATAATAATAATAATAATAATAATAATAATAATAATTCTGGTTTCGTTTATCAACGTCTCTCTAGAAAGGGATGGGGGTCATTTCCAGAGGATTTCCTTAAATCCCTGCTTTAAACCAGTAGCTTCCAAGAGCACGGTTTTTCCTAAGGTGGTACCTACAATGACAGAGGTCTGAAGGTCGCCTAAAACATCGAGGAATTGTAGTTTTTTTCAAATGCCCTTCCAGCTAATTTGAAACTACTTCTATATTTGTGTTTTAACACCGTGTATATGCCGTATCTACAAGGCCAATGGGGCATAATTACTGCCCTTTTCATTCTCCTTCTCTCTCGCATTCCTGTCCAAGGCTAATGAAAAGTCTACAATTTGCCAGTTTTTTGTAGAACTTGACAATGACAACCAAATCCGGAGGATTATGTTCCAATTGCATAGTTGTTATGGCACTATTGTCCCACTATCCGTCTACATTGCCATCCTTACTTTTTCTTACTTCATCAGGCACATCCTCAAACAATTTTCCAGCACACTTCACCCCTACCCTCTACACACTCCCAATATATCCGGAGTCCCATGCGATAGTGTCTTTTGCGGTACTCTCTCTGGACTAGTGCACTATACCCTGCTACAAGGTGCGGATTGACTCTGATGTATTACAAAAAAATCGGCATTCTGCAGCAACTTCCTCTCATAGAACCACTTTTTTTTTTGAATAATCGTGTTTTAACGTTTGCTCTTGTGCTGCACAAACAGGAGCTTCAGAAGTCTTACCTAGATACCCAGCTCTAAGCCATAACAATGATCTATCATCAGCCAATTCTACTCTCTCCTGAAAGAACCTTACATGCATTTTCTTCCTCGCTAGTATCTCTGTCCTTTCTCTATCCATACGTTTCACATAATTAGTATTGATCTCACATACCTCCACTTCATTGGCCACAACCTTATGGATCCACTCCTCACTTCTAACCGCATGCTCCTTCAACGGCATCGCCTCGGATCTAACACAAACTTTTATACTGTTCAATCCTCTCCTAGTGTCTGTCCTCTTTTGATACAGCCTTGCTACGCTACTTCGAATGTTAAATATACCAAACATTGCTAAATTTTTTCTTGTTTTGAATGGCATCCGGGCCTTGATAAGTGGTTACCACCATGCAAAAAAAAATCCATGGCAGGAAATCCTTGTCAGACCATTCTAAAATACCTGCACTGTTTCTCAAAACACTGGCTGTCCATGAATTCACTGCGTTCATTAGATTTCCTCAATACAGTTTCGACTTGAAATTAGTTTCACTCTTCTAGGATACTCCTTCATTTCTCTGTTCATTATAGCAACACCCTCCAACACTCTCAAATACTTACACCCTGTATCTTCTATTTTTTTCTTAATTCCTCCATTTGGCAGCACTATTCCATTCGAATATATCATTACTCCTATTTTCATCACTAGCACCGCACATTTACTCATCTCAAACTTCATCCCAATGTATTCTGAGTATATTCCCACAAGTTCTACCAGTCTCTCCGTCCTCCTTTATTTTCTACCGAATGTTTTCATATCATCCATAAACAGTAGATGGTCTGCCACCAGATCCAGTTATACCCCAGTTTTTCTCTCTTCAAGAGGATGCTCAGTAGCATCATTTTCATTACAAAAAGAAATGGCAATAACGAATTTCCTTGAAATATTCCACGTTTAATGCTAAGCTGCCCCATCTCCTCTCTGTTTGCTGTCAGCACCGTTTTCCATTGAGCCATACTAGTCTCCAAAAGCCCTACTACATTCTCAGCAAACTTCATCATCGATAGTGTTTCACGTATCCATGAATGAGGAACCATGTAATAAGCCTTTCTGTAATCGACCCATGCTATGCTCAGATTTCTCGTTTTTCTTCGCATCCTGCATTAATGCTTTTCAATTAGTAGTTGCTCTTTGGTACCTCTAGAACCTTTCCTGCAACCCTTTTGTTCGTCAGGAAAAACACCATTACTCTCAAGATGTTCATAAATTTTATCCTGAAATATTCCAGTCAACATAATAATAATAATAATAATAATAATAATAATAATAATAATAATAATAATAATAATAATAATAATAATAATAATGATAATAATAATGAAGGCATATGTAAAAAAAACTTTCAAGTAGAGACATCTCGGAAAGAAAATAGGTCGACAAAAACTGAATGATCATTAAGGCAGAACACAAATAAGCAAACGTAAAACAAAAGTGAAAGCGATAAACAATGATGGAAGCGACGAGAACAGTGTGGAAATGAGACTAGCAGGGAGAAACTTATCAGGAAAGAGGAAGAGCTAAAGAAAAAAAAACAGCAACAATTCTTGACATTGCAAACAAAACAGCATCTTCCAACACAATGAAAGCCAATTCTCTCAATATATAAAGAAAAAAAACACAAAACGTTCGAATGCGACAGAAACAACACTCTCCTGGGGTGAAATGTGAGAAGAACGACAAGACCACCATGGGATACGAATGGATAAAATACATGACAGAAGAACTACAGTAAGTCGAAAAATGGAAAGCATACATGCATACTGTCTTAAATCATATACGACTCAGCCTGAAAGGCGAATAAAAAAAACTGAAAAAAAAATACCCACGAGTTAAACGAGCCAGAATAGATTACCAAGGTATGATCGCACTGATACAAAAATATACTGAACATGGAACCGCTCTCAGTAACCACGCACCTATAGCATACTTACGTACTGCGTTCGAAATACTGACAGCACAAAGAACGAAGAAATTGTGCATTCCATTTATTATTCTTCGTTATTCCCAAAGAACAAAACATGACAAAAAAGAAAACCACACGGTCCCGAAGGAAGAAAATATACAAAGAAAGAATATATCCTTCTTTTTATACTCATACAGGGATCGACTACAAGAAAGCATAGAAACAAAATTCCCACAGAAAATAATGCCTGAGAATGCTAGGCGAAATTATCTATTAGATTGACAATGTAATTCGAACATGAAGACTTGAACTGACAACTGATAGACAGTACATTACAGAGATTGAAAGACACATCATATCTTCCAAGGATATTCTTCGTGACCATTGTATCCAAGTCTATTATGAAGCAAGTTCTAGCCCATCACCTTCAAGAATTACCAGAAACATTCTCAACAACAAATAGCTATAACCAAAGATACATTACCTGAAGGTACTCACCAAACTCGTCGTCTATACGTTCACAGGGAACATGAATTGAAACAGATGCATTGACAGGGCCTCTGCGAGGAAAGAGGGCTGTGTTTACCGTGCTAGGAAGTTACTTACACATGAAAGTAACCTGTACCTCTACAAGGCAACTATTTGCCCATGTATGGTGTATTGTTGTCACATTTGGGCTGCTGCGTCTGCTACTAATCTCTAGCTATGCGACAGGATTCAAAAGAGAGTTGCCAAGTCCTGAACTGTCATCTAAGTTTCAGCCTCAGTCCCATCGATGAAATGTTTCATCCCTCTGCCTGTTTTACAAGTATTTAAATGGTGGATTCTCCAGCAAACTACAATCCCTTGTATCGTCTAGACGTAAATACCCCTGAACAACCCGACAAGCAGCAAAATCGCACACCTTAATGGAGAAATCGCTTGATGTAAGAAAGCCTTATACTCTAATAGTTTCTTCCCCAGAACTGCTAGACTTTTCAACTCCCTACCGGGGTCCTGATTTTCCAACAATACTGACATGCAGAAATTCAAGCGTAATGTGAACAGACACCCTCCTGTTCAATTTCTTACATATCTCTGCAACATGGCTCCTACATCAAAGTGCCACTTTGCCTTGTGTGGGTTTAAAATATAATTTAAAAATACTGTTCATCATAGTCATAGTGACCTTTAACATAGTACTTAGGAAGTGCCAGCCCCTATACAGGTTCAATACCGCAGATTAAAAAAATTAACTAACTGATGCCAATGTGAAAATTTCGCAAGAAGCTACAAGTAATAAACACGCTAATAAATACTATCATAATCCCAAGTAAGTATGGAATATGGACTTTGATATGGAAACGTTTCAAAAGCTAATTATTGTTGTGTTGCGGGGACAGGGTATTGACATAATGGGGACGACGATGAGACCATGTTCATGTTTATGATAGAAGCTGGATATAAACGCAACAGTTCAAATTTCTCACATAGGAGAATGATAATCCATTATACAAGGGAGGGGATTATATTTACATTATGGAAGGAGGTGATTCATTTATAAAGATTATTGCAAAAAGTACATTACCTTTCGGTGGATCAAATAACGAAGACTTACATGTATGATGATCTTTATTCCACCCTGATGAAATGATGATTAGGAATTTAATTGCCTTTCGAAGTTACATTTACTTGTCTACCTTTCCGCTCGTTTTCAAAAGGGTTTCAGCCGACTCCCCCGCAATCTCTACACTCTCAACTAACTCCTGAACTCGATTCTCTGAGAATATTGTAAATTAACTTTCTTTGTGACGTCAAAACGTGCTCCAGCTACGTGATTGTCATAAGGTGGATTCTTCATATTACATGTGTCCGCAAATTTTTACAACACAGAGAAAAATCCTAAATTGAATTGTTCTTTCCCTAACTCCGAGATTAGTAATATATTTAGTTATTTCCTAATACAATGAACTAATGCTCCACATCTCTAGGATTACAATATATATTCACTTTTAACGACCGATCATTGGGTTCAATTCTAGTTTCCTCTAATAAATAATTATCTGAATCATATTCACTTCTTTATCAATTACTAGTGTTTATCCTTTACATATATAACACACTTTTCCTTCACATTTGTCGGAAAATGTACGCATTTTTAATTACCAGTACATTTTTCCTGTCTTCTTTATCTGAATAGCCCTTTAAATCCGCACGATCCAATTGGCTTAGAAAGATCAGACACACGCCTTAAAAACTTTTGAGATAGCTTTTTTTCAACTGACGCTTTAATTATTCTTAAGATCAGAATCTCCATCAAATATTCCTAGCATATTTTCTTTTGGATGTAGTGTAGAACCTCCTATATTAATATAAGCTGTTTATACCAGTCACCATACTGCCGTAACAACAGAGGTCTCATTTTACCTCTTTACCAACTCGACAACTTCTCGTCCGAGTGGTCCTGACCCTTTCTTTCCAGTGGTTGTTCTACTAATTAGAGCTTTGTCTCATTTTCTAATTATTGTACTTCTTTTGGAATACACTAAATCTAATTTACTAAAATCTTTTGTTGGTGGCTTCTAATCATGCAAGGTATAAGTTTTATCATACTGATTCACTCAGATTTCCATGCTTGCAATTTTAAAACTCGAGAGAGACATCAGAAAACATCACCTTAAAATAAATAACTTAATCCTATGCGCCAAATCCTACTTGCGCACTGAATCGCTTACTATGACAGAGAGCTTTTGCGATTTTCCTTTTTTTCCAAAACAGGGGAAGCCCACATCCATCCATCTCTAAAATAATTATAATGTACCTTGCCACATCTTCATTCTTGCTTATTTACGTATTTACAGCATATTTTAATTTTTCCTTCTAATTAATCTCAATGATTTGCCCTTGAATTGAGTCTTTTAATCTATACACCTGAAAGACGATCCTGTCTTCAAATGTTTGCATTTTTAATTTATTGTGTCGAGAATTACCAGGACGTGCATCCCGTATTTGCATCCTCCCTAAACTAAAGCACCCACCATCGCAGAGTACATTTTTTGTTTCCTACATGTCACTTCACTAATGTGCTGAAACCTGGCATGTTACTTTGGTTGCTGATAAAAGCACAGCCAAAAATACAAAAAGAGAAAAAGACAACTTGAATATTTTTGGCTTATCACTTCAGAAAAACCTCTAATACATATCCGTTTACGTAAATGTTACTCTTGCATTCTTACAAATTTTATTCCTCCATTGCGCTCCGCTAATATTGAGGCCAAATACTCGAGAATTGTCAAGCCTCCGCTGAACGTTTGAAAAGAACTGGGCCCTTGGGAAGGCGTACTGCCACTCAAATTATATTGGAGACCAATAATCGCTTCCAGCGAGAAATCAATGGCAAAAGTTTGTTGGATAACGCAAGTTCATTTGAAAATGTTATCTATAGAGGTGAGAGTACTGGAAATTTGGGGAGACTTGCTGTCACTCAGCTTGCCGAGGAAACTACAGCTTGTTTTCAAGAATAGATCTTTGATGGATAGTGTGAAAGCTCCTGGTGAGTTGTTAATAATAATAATAATAATAATAATAATAATAATAATAATAATAATAATAATAATAATAATTCTGATGTTATCAACGTTTCTCTGGAAAGGGACGGGATTCATTTCCAGAGGATTTCCCTTAATCCCGGCTTCAAACCAGGATATCCAAATATCAAGAGTTTTCCTGTGTATGTTGGTGGTACCTATAATTGCAGAGGTCTGTAGGCCACCTAAAAGATCGGCGATTTGTAGTTTTTTCCATTGCCCTTCCAGACGACTTGATACTACTCTTAGTGTACAAACTACGATCGGGATTATTTGTGTTTTAACCCCGTGCATATGCCTTATCTGCAAGGCCAATGTAGCATAGATTGCTCCACTTTTCATTCACCTTCTATCTCACATTCCTGTCCCAGGGTATTGGAAAGTCTACAATTTGCCAGTTTTTTGAGACCTTGTAAATGACGACCAAATCTGGACGATTATGTTTCAATTGCTTTGTACTTATGACACTTTTGTCCCACCATACCTCTACCTTGTCGTCCATACTTGTTCTAACTTCATCAGGTACCTCCTCAAACAATTTTCCAGCACACTCACCCATACCCTCTACACACATCCTAATATATCCTGAGTCCCATGCGATCGTGTCTTTTGCGGTACTCTCTCTGGGCTAGTCCACTACACCCTGCTACAAGGTGCGCAATTGATTCTGATGTCTTACAAAAAAATCGGCATTCTGCAGCAACTTCCTCTCATAGAACCACTTTTTTTGAACAATCGTGTTTTAACGTTTGCTCTTGTGCTGCACAAATAAAAACTTCAGTACACTTACCAAGATACCCAGCTCGAAGCCATTACAATGATCTATAATCAGTCACTTCTACTATATGCTGGAAGAACCTTACATGCATTTTCTTCCTCGCTAGTTTCTCTGTCCTTTCTCTATCTATACGTATCACATAATCAGCCTTGGTCTCACATACCTCCATTTCATTGACCACAACCTTAAGCACCCACTCTTCACTTCTAACCACATGCTCCTTCAACGACATCTCCTCGGTTCTAACACAATGTTTTACACTGTTCAATTCTCTCCCAGCGTATTTCCTCTTTTGGTACAACCTTCCTACGCTACTTCGAATGTGAAAGATACCAAAAATTACTCAAACCATGTCTTGTTTTGCTATCCATGGTATGAAAATCCTTGTCAGACCATTCTAAAATCTCCGCCCTATATCTCAAAATACTGCATTTACTGCTTTCATTAGGTTTCCTCCTTTGCAATTAGTTTCACTCTTCTAAGATACTCCTTCCTGTCTTTCTCCTTCATTTCTCTTGTTTTGATGCCTACACCTTCCAACACTCCCAAATACTTATATACTGTATCTTCTATTTCTTTCTTGATTCCTCCGTTTGGCAGCACTATTACATTCGAATGAACCGTTACTCCTCGTTTCATCACCAGCACCGCACATTTACTTATCCCAAACTCCATCCCAATGTCTTCTGTGTATATCGCCACGAGTTTTACATGTCTCTCCATTTCCTTTTCATTTCTACCGAATATTTTCAAATCATCAATAAACAGTAGATGGTTGAGGCGTCTGTCACCAAATACAAAGTCATACCGCAATTTTTTTCTCTTCAAGAGGATATTCAGTGGCATCATTATCATTACAAAAAGAAATGGCGATAACTCTCAAGATGTTCATAAATTTTCTCCGAAAATATTCCAGTCTACAGTTTCCACATCAATGGCAGACATGTAATTGGTCTATAATTATTGTTATCTGTTTCTTTTGCAGGATCTTTTCTAATCAGTGTTGCTTTTTCCTGATTCTAAAACCCTTTGCAGGGCAGCAGCTATAGGTTGATAAAACATCGAAACTCTTTTAACCAGAAGAGCATCACTCCACCTGGACCAGATTCCTTCCAGTTTGCCATCCTTTGTATGCCAGCCTTAACGTCATCGATGTTTATCTCAACGTTCTTTATCTGCTGCATTTCTGATAGTCTTTCTCTGACCTTTCCCAACCAACTAGCCTTCTTATTATATCGCCCTTCGACAGACGAAATCCCACTCCACAACTTCCTTGCATCTTTTGCATTTGGACTGTTGTTATTTCCCATCGGTTTACTGTCATTTAATTCTTTATACAGTGCAGATTGCTTGTTCGGGGGGATGGTGATGATGATCATGATGATGATCATGATAATAATAATGACAATGATAATAATAATAATAATAATAATAATAATAATAATAATAATAATAATAATAATAATAATAATAATAATAATAACAACAACTAGCGAAATCCGTGGAAAAGCCCCGGTAGTTGAAAACCTCATCATATTAGCAAACGATAGAATGTATTTCAATAAACCGTGACCGTGAATAAATAAAACAGACATTTTTGTAGACAAATATAAAGAACAGCTTGAAATATATTCTTCCCAGAAATAGAACCGGACTCATCACTTTTTATAGAGTGTTTACTTTAATAAAAGTGTTTTGTAAATCAGTTTGTACTTATTATGTCACTATCTTTTGTTAATAGCCTGATAAGTACGCAGGTAAGTAATAGTATTTGATAGAAAATTGAATTGAATGGAAATTGAACGCGATTGTAATTGGTGAGATTTAGTTAAAATAAATAATGAAAGCGTAGGATGTTGGCAGATGATATGAAAACACTTGCAAAAATATATAATATGTCTATATATGTTAGTGAAACAGAATTAAACGAAATTTACAAATCGAAATAAAATATTTCTTTAATAAAAATATTTACATTAAAACATGAGTTCATTTTATTATAGCTATAATCAATCCAATGAACATTTTAAAAGACTGACAAACCCTGTTTTCTTAGTATTAATAAACTAAAAATAGTTTTGTATTCACTAAAAGTAAGATTTTCATTAAACTCATATAACACAAGATGCATAGAAAGGTCAGAAATGCACATCTAGTCTTTGAACATCAGGAAAATGTGTTTATTTTGCAATTTACAGCAGTACTCATCAGCTGAGTTTTAGAAGTACCAAAATACTATTTTATTTTAATTTTAATAAGACATAGAATAAAAAAAAAAACTTATAATGAATTAGAATAAATACTATTTAAATTAAAATCTCTGGACGTTTACAAAAGTTTACCTCTTTTTGTGCATATTAATCATAAGGTTAAACATTACTATTGAATAACAAAGAAACAACATATAGATACATATTGCACTAAAATTAAAATTTAAAAGCATTTAGTTTGCGTAAGTAAATCATTACTATTGTGATCTGCACTCACTAGATACTGACTGGCGATAACTAATTAGGCATATTGTTATCTGCTCTGACCAAACAGTGGCGTGCGATAATTAACTTATTAGTATGGTGATATGCACCGACCAAACACTGGTTGGCAATAACTAAATCATTAGTATTGTGATCTGCACTAATCAGACACTTGCTGGCGATAATTAACTGCTTATTATTGTGATTTACACCGACCAGATATAAGCTGGCGATAATTAAATTTTTAATGTCGTTATCTACGCCAACCAGGCACTTGCTAGCGATAAATAACTTGTTTATGTGATTTACACTCACGAGATACTGTCTAGCGAAAACTAACTTCTTAGTGTTGTGATCTGCACCGACCAAACACTGGCTGGCGATAACTAACACATTAGTATTGTGATATACGCACACCAAACACTGGCTGGTAATAACAAATTATTATTTTGATTTGCATCGACCAAACCGAAACTGGTGATAAGTAACTTATTATTCCTGTAGTCTGAACCAACAAGGCACTGGCTAGCGATAATTAACTTATTAGTATTGTGATCTACACTTATCAAGCACTGTCTGACGATGACTAACTTATCATTTATATTGTGATCTGCACCGACCAGATAGCTTTAACTAATTTAATATGGAAAAGTCACAACTGATTGATTAGAAAAATGAGTTGCAAAAATTACTTCTGACAAATTGTAATAGAAAACTTTTTCAATACATATTTTTATATGACAAAGTTTTAACATTAGACGGACTATGGTAAATATTTTTTGGAAAAGTTACGTTTTAACTAAACGCTTAAATTGCCATATTATTTTAATATTTTTGGTTGATTAACGAAATTGCATTAATCTAATGAGTATGTGGCATGCTTTTTCTCATCTAATCAGAATGTGAGTACAGTTTGACTCATTATCGACATCAGTTTTTTTTTTGAGCATATATTGATTGGAATATGAATTTTTTATTAAATAAATTGTCAGGATAACGGTTGAAACGAATTATCATCTATCTATCTTCTATACTCCTATAAATTCGTTTATCCTTTGTGTGTATTGATATTCATATTAACACCCCGCTTTTCTATTTATTTAAAAAGAAAATACAATTTTCTTATACATGGATTGTGGAATTCCATTCACTACCAAAAGATCTCGCTAATTTGCATATTCTTTTACACATTCATTTTAATTAATTCCCTATTAGTTTTTTTCCTGGTTTCTAAATCGATACTCATCTTTAGTTAACTATTACGTGTAATTATATTCATGCAGATATCTACATGATATATACTTGCATGATATTTGCGTAAAAAGTTTATAGTAAACACAAATAGTTTCCATGTATATTTATGTATACGTATATATTTTTGTCTAACAAATTTTGCCTACCAAACTTCTCCTAGAGTGTATTTGTCTACAGCAAACTTCATATATAAGGTATTTGTATCCGTGCGAAGCTTTATATTTGGGTTTTAGCCCAGAAAAATCGGTGCAAAAGTGTGAAAATTAAAAAAAAAAAATATTGCCAGGTAAAGGTCGAACGCCGACATTACGAATGCATGGCGTAGTAGCTATTGGTTAATGTTTTAGTTTTTAGCCTTACAGTAAACATGTTTTCATAGCCCAGTCATTTACGGGAAAGGTAAAACAAATTGTGAGCTGAACGTTTTGGTTTCGATTCTTGGTGGTGACGCATGAGTCTTTTTTTATACATTTAAATCATTACTATATATCCAATCTATTTGTCTATCTATCTATATATCTATAAAAATGAAAATGTCTGTCTGTTTTTTCTATGACCGTTAAGGAAGACTATTATACAAAAAGGAATTACTTTACATATTAAAACTTTTTAATATATACATATGCACATCACCTCTTAAACATGTATAGGACCTGAGCAAAGCCGGGCGGAACTGCTAGTCTTAATATATTATTATTATTATGACAACAACATCAACAATAATGACAATAATAATATGCGAATGTGTAAAATGAGAGCACGTCAGTACCTGAAACTTGAAAATGATCACTCATCTGCTACTGGCTATGCTCAACGTTTCTTCACCTCAGTGAAACGGTGTATCAAGCGTGTATATGCTGCATAATATATATTTATCTATCTATCTATCTATATATCTATCTATCTATATATATATATATATATATATATATATATAGTGAACGTGTCTGTGTGTCTACAGGGGGTCGCTTTTTTCATCCATATTTTTGAGAGTCATCCTATCCTTTCGATTTTCTAGCCTTATTTTAAACATAAGTCACGTACGGCTTGGCGGTGGTCGTAGCAGCAAACACCTCAGGCTTTTTTCCGGTTCTTTTCTTCCTTCGGGGTACGGACTCGAGGCTGCCTTCCTACTTTCACATATTTTTTTTTGCTCAACATACACATCCAAACACACGGGCAATGCCGTATTGAAATGTTAGTATATCTATAAAAGTCTGTGTGTCTGTCTGCGTGTCTGTATGTGTGTCTGTGTACATTTCCCTACGCAATAACTCTGCCAATTTTAAGTCTACACTCGAAATTTGATATACAGGGTACTGAGAGTTGTGAAAATCTTAGTAATACGGTTTCGGTCAGAAATTTGGCTGTTATGAGGTCAAAGTTGAACGATTTTGATCTTTGAGAACTCTACCAAACATCCCCGCCAATATTTGATCCAAACACTTAAAAAAATAGATGTTAAGGCTCATAATAGGGGTCCAAGTTTAAAAAAAAAATGATATCTTCATTGTCTATCAAATTACTCAGACAATACCTGGTCTAAACATTTGAATTTGATATAAAGGGTATTCAGGGGTAGGGTAAGCTTTTTAATCGGTTTGTGTCGACACTTTTTAGTTACCAATATATAAATATATGTATATAAATGTGTGTATGTAGGTTTGCATGTCTGCCTAAAACTTTCGACAGTGGCGACGGATTTTTACAAGATAAGATAAGTATCGTTTTGAAGGTCGACCTTTCTGATGACAAATATCGAAAAATTGGCTAAAAAGTTAATAGCTTCACCTTCAACCGAGCACTTTTCATCAGGGGGTCGTTTTTTCGCAGATATTTTGGAAAGTTATCCTCTCCTTTCGATTGTCTAGCCTTAATTTAAACCTACGTCACTTCCGGTTTGGCGGTTGCCGTAAGAGCAAAGACGTCAGGATTTTCCCCGTTCCATTCCTCCTTTGCGGTACAGATTCGAGCCTGCTTTCCTACTACCACTTTATTTTTGCTTAACATCCACCTCCAAATACCCGAGCAACGCCGGGCTGATATATTAATATATCTATATATTATACTATAAATGTTTAATGAATTATTTACGTTATGAAAAAATAAAAAAAGTTTGAAATATAGCGGAACTGATATTTTGATATTTTTTTTTTTTTTACATGTGGCGAGGCTTTTTAGGTAAATGGATTACCACTTTCTTCGTATGGTTTATTTTTTTTTGTCTTGTCATTTTAATCTGCATTGTAACTTTAGTTCTAATAGCGGCAAATAATGGTTTAATCATTTTGTTGGTCCTAATACATCGTTGAACAGCTCTCTTGTTTTCAAGTTGTTGAATCATTATGGATACTTTATTTATACATTTATATCTAATTGTTTCAACTTGGTGGTTACCTGATCGCAACGTAAGGTAAAGTTACTAGTCTTAGAGGCCCTCTCGGTGGGGCATTAGAATACGCCGACTACCCCCTGCAGAGGGTAAAAGTCCCTCAATGGGGGTCCTGGATATGACCTTAAACTATATCCAGTGGTGAGACCCCAGCTTGTGGGCTTTGGGGAGTGTGGAGCCACCCTTTTATTACCATTGCTCCCAGGCCCACTCTGACCCGTAGTGGTAGTACCTGTTAGGGTCCCAACTATGGGTTAAAAAGAAACCGACATGAAAAGAACAAATATATTCTATTAAAAATTTTTTTCTTCAAAATCTTTGCATTCAGCATTAAATAACCGAAAAAGGGTTGATATGTCGTAAAACAAAAACAACCAACCAACCAACCAACTAGTCTTAGAAATAGATGCTATTTGTTTCATTTTCATGTATTATATTTAATTTACGGATCTAACTAAACATGCACCTAGTCTGTTCAGATAAAACCGAATAAATATTCTAATTGTTAAAGCTTAAATTTGTTTAAATATTTGACTGTTAAAATATCCGAACACATAACTCAGTAAACACTTATAAAGTATATTTATAAAGCCCATAGAGTTAGAAGATATATATATATATATATATATATATATATATATATATATATATATATATATATATATATATATATATGTGTGGGGGGGTGAAACTAGGGAAAGCAAGAAGGAATAAAAGAGACCGAGACTTACACACACATATATATATATATATATATATGTATATGTATATGTATATGTATATGTATATGTATATGTATATGTATATGTATATGGGTGCCTGTGTGTGTAGAGATGGAGAGAAATATAAAATAATTTCATTTGCCTATTATGAAGCTACTCACTTACCACTGGGACTAGGCGACTGGCTGCTTTTATTGCATAGAATATATATTCCATCATATTCATTTTCTTTTCTTTTTTTAAATAATAAAAAAAATAACTTGACTTTTCACATTGAAGTGAAGACATTACCTCCATGATCCCATTCAATTACTTGATATGTTTGACCGCTTTCTAATCAGATCTGTCTAGACAGATCCAATCACTTAGTCCAACGGTTGATACATAGGCTCTTTCTGTCTTCATTTGTCCGGTTTTGATCATCATTATTATGGAAGCCAGTGTTTAGTTGTTTTGTGTTGCTATCAATGCATACAAATACGGCATTCTTTCAATGACTAGGATCAATACGTTTATATGCACTGATTAAAATAATTCGCCCTTTTTTCTCTTATTTTGATCTCATTGATTGCATTCAAAGCGAAAATCATCAAGTTCGATAAATTTGACTGCAGTATTATATAAAGTAGACTGATATCAGCCTTGATTTCGCCAACGTTTGACATTCATAAATGATTGCAATATTCAATGATTGCGTTTCATCACAAACGAGATTTTTTGTTCATTTGATGCTGAAGCCTCAAACGTCTTGTAAAGTTTATACTTTTGATTGAACTTGGACTATTACTTTGCCTTAGTCTGTGCAACAATATTCATCCAAACATCTATATTAATAATATATTGTAATTCCCATGTTAAATGGAACTTATCTCTTTACTAAATGATATTTTTGCTAATGATATTTTATTGTTTGGCTCTGTTTATATTCTCATCTACGTATTAATAATGTTTCCTACTTAATTATTCTATTAAATGGTCTTTGAATTGCAATAACTCAGTATAAAGTAAAGTATTTTTGTAAGTAATAGAGGAACGGTCGGTAAGATATACCAAATCATACTACATTTTTTAATCAATAATTTAGAAAACATCATATTTCCAAAAGTGTATCAAGTTTTTGTATTAAACCTATTACAAAATTTGGTCCTCCATGGTGGCGTTGAATCATAACATTTGCTTCAGAGTTTTTAACACCAAACTGAGGTTTACACTTTAATAGAATAAAGCAAATTCTACACCGGTTTATATAAAAATTGTATCAGAATCCTACATTTAATTACCTTTCTATCTTCCCTTCATCTCGCTGCTTCTTTCTCAACATATATGTACACATACACACACACACCATATATATATATATATATATATATATATATATATATATATATATATATATATATATATATATATATATGTGTATTAGACTACCCGTGACCCGAATAGTTTTGTGACATAACAGGAAGATTTCTATGAAAGTATATTAACATGAAACTAGAATATAATTAGATTTCTAGAAGAAAATGTATGAATGTTTTTGTTAGGAATGTGTACGAAAAAATAGAGAATACCTTAAAAAAAGAGGCGGTGGATAAATTAACGTGATTATGGTTATCAACTGGATAAAGTAGATTTATTTGTAAGAGAATTTCGATAAAACACTTTAAAGTAATGCATAAATGAAGGATATAAAATATGTAGAAAGTATTAACAATGTTTTATTTGGATAATTTAAAAGTGAAAAAAAAAAAACAATTAAGACTCTGAAAACGTACACAGTAAAACAATAATATTTATTGTCGCGTTGATTATGCACAACCAGAAATCGTAAACCGGATGTTTTGTTACAGCACCCGTTACAAGGTCATTTGAGCTTTATAATTATATAGATAATTAAGAGAAATTTTGAAATACTTTCAGATTACAGATGATATAATATTGTAAAATTAGTATATAACTACTAGTATAAATAGTAAAAAGACATCCCTAATAAAAAAAGCTTAATATGCGAGATGGGGCAATAATACAAATGAGAATTAGGAGTAAAATTCAGTAATTGAAAAAAATACGAGAAATTTACTATTCAACAACGAATACCACATTTTAATTTTTTTTTCTTCCTAAAATCATGGTTTTTACTATAGATTATCTCATATATATATATATATATATATATATATATATATATATATATAGAGAGAGAGAGAGAGAGAGAGAGAGAGAGAGAGAAAGAGAGAGAGAGGGAGAGATAGAGCGAGAGAGAGAGGGAGAGAGATCCCTAGATGTAAAAGATCTTTCCACTCCAGTAGTTTCTTCCCCAGAACCGCTAGACTTTGGAATTCCATTCCAAGTTCCTGCTTCCCCAACTGTACTGACATGCAAAAGTTCAAGTGCAAGGTTAACCGACATTTTGCTGGCCAAATCTCAACATAGTGTCCCAGTAGTTGCTGCCCCTGATAGTAGCCCCCTACACCAAAGTGGCAATGCGCCTTGCTTGGGGTGAAAATGTAATTAATATATATATATATATATATATATATATATATATATATATATATATATATATATACATATATATATATATATACACATATATATATATATATAGTTTTTAAGTAGTCATAAAAGTTAAACAACTAAAAAGCTTGAATAAAACCCTAAAAGAGAAAAGATTACAAAATAATATTTCATGATTTATTATTATTATTATTATTATTATTATTGAATTTACGGGAATATATATATATATATATATATATATATATATATATATATATATATAAGTAAACGTGTCAGTGTGTGTCTGTTCGTGGGCTTGTGTGTGTGTCTCTGTATATTTTCCAACGCAATAACTCTGTCAATTTTCAATCTACAGACTCAAAATTTTATATGCATAGTACTATGATTTGGGGAAATCTTTGTAGCTCGTTTTCTACCATCAACTTGGCTGTTAATGGGTCAAAATTCAAGGATTTGACCTTTGAGAATTCTTCCAAACTCCTCCGAACACTTGAAACTTTAGATATATGTCCCTTAAACATGAACCACATTAAAGAGCTTGTTTGAAGCCCGAAACATTAAAGGTTAAGGGGTCATAATATGGATAAAAATTAATCTCTACGGTCTCTACCAAATTACTCGGCCAATTTCTGATCTAAAATTTGAAATTTGACATAAAGTGTATTTACAGATACGGCAAGCATTTTATTCAGTCTGGGTCGAAAATCTTTAGTTACCAATATATAAATGTATGTATGCATGTATGTGTGTTTGCATGTCTGCCTTAAACTTTCGACAGAGGCGATGGATTTTTACAAGATCAATATCGTTTTGACTTTCGACCTTGCAGACGACAAATATCGAAAAATTGGTACAAAATATTAATATCTTCCACTCCAACTGGGAAGTTTTCTACAGGGAAGGGTCGTTTTTTCGCCCATATTTTTTAAAGTCATCCTCTCCCTTGAGTTGTCTAGACTTAATTTAAACCTACGTCATTCCGGTTTGCTGTGATCGTTACAGCAAGGACGTCAGGTTTTCCCCCCTTCTTTTCCTCTTTTGCGGTACGGGTTCGAGCCTGCTTTCGTACTACCACTTTTTTTTTTAGCTCAACGTACATATCCAAACACCCGGGCAACGCCGGGCTGAAATGCTGGTATATCTACAAAAGTGAACGTGTCTGTTTGTGTGTGTCTGTGTTTGTGTCTGTGTACATTTCCCTACGCAATAACTCTGTCAATTTCAGTGTTTGTTTAGACTCGAAATTTGATATACAGTGTACTGAGATTTGGGAAGATCTTTGTAATCCGTTTTCGGCCAGAGATTTGCCTGTTAAGGGGCCAAAATGAAACGAGTTGTATTTTAAGAACTCTACCAAACTCCTCCGGTAATTTTTGGTCGAAAAACTTTGTTACATAAGGGAGGGAGAAGAAGAGGATTTGAGTTTTGGAAACTTTACTTGAGGGATACTGGTACCCTGGTGATGACGTGTCCATTTTACTAATGAAGAGAAAAAGTTTACGATGATGAGAGAGATATTACAAGTGTTAAAAGACGAGAGAACGGGACCCAAGATCCCTTAAACCGTTTGTCTAGTGGTTAGGAAACTTGTTGTGGATGTATGTGTTCATATATAAAAGTTCATACCTGGTTCCGCTGCTCTGGGAGAGTCTTCATCTGGGTGGAGCTCTCTTGCTGTTTTCGCCGGAATACACAAGATGAAGACAGATGTTGGGTTTTCAACCTTTTATTCTCCCAGGCATGATCTGCAGATGTCGCCATCGATGGTCTCCACTGTGGGTACCTACCACGTCCCACGTCTGGGGCGCGCATCTCCCCCCTTACTTAGGAGAGAACCATTTTAGACTTCTGCTCGGCTTGGCATTTTCTGAGAGACTCAACGTTTCACCAACCTTGCCACGTAGCATCACATGACATCCGGTTAGATGAAACGTCACTTCCTGCAACGTGGATTTACTACAAAAAATATCTCTCTGACCTCCTCCCACCCTCTTCCTCTCTCTCTCGATCTACTATCTAATAGAGACACAGAGAGAGAAAATAGAGAGAGTATGAAAGAGCCAGAGAGAGAAAGAGGAGAGATGCTCTTTAACATTCCTCCACCCCTTTTTTATCAAAATTTATGGTGAAGCCATACATTTTTAATAACTAACTAACTAAACTAAGGAGGGAATACATAAGCTACCCGCTGGCAAGAAGACTGTCCTACGATAAATCGATAAACTCAAAATTAAATAAATACAACAATAAAACTGCCATGTAGCGCTACCCTGCGCTCTGAAGGTCAAACTCCTTTATGACCCCATGGCTTCTTCGTACCCATCTCGGGACTTCCAGAGCATCCTTTGCTCCCGGTCGACACTACTCGTGGTCGATAATTTCACGGCTCCTAGCCGAACAACAATAAAACACAAAATCGAGGTCCATCTGCCTCCTACTTACATCTCAGGATTTACGGACAATCTTCTTTACTCCTAGGTAGCACAACAACAAAAAAAAAATCCCATCCCAAACCTTCACCATTTCACATCAAATGTTCTTAATTAATTTACCTCCTCTATGACTATACTTAATTGGTCCAAGAGTAATCAAGTCGGTTTTATTTATTCTACCCCATTTACCCCCCGTGTGGTCAACACACAATGGACACGTCCTCCGACTGTCCATATTAGTTACATAGATCGCCCATTTCTCTATAACTATCTCGTGCTTCCCTGAGCACCTACCAAAATATGGATTTTTTAAAAATTATTTATTACGAGGACGTTCTGTACCGCCCTCCACCGAATTACGCATCCGGAACAAAAAAAAATCTGTCGAAACTACACGAACAAAACAACAAACAAAAAATATGTATACATGACCACCTCGAAACTAGAATAAATACCGACTGACTTCCTGACCTCATTACTTATAATCCAGCAAACAGTCTGCCTGTCCAACTACTGTATTTCGATTTAAAAAAAAACTCCTTATTTCTTATTCTTTTGTCTTCCGACATAATCCCATTTTAAAAATTCTCATTTATGTTTTCCTTGCATAATCCCGTTATCTCAAAAATTATTATTGATAATTGATATACCTCTATCCTGTCATCATCTTACTTTTAAAAAATTAAATTACATTGACACCACGTGGCAAGACCATCGATGCCCCCATCTGCTGTACAAATACAAGATAACAAAAATACAGAAAAGAAAATACAGAAAAATACACATGGCAACTCAACAATACTTAACAATATTCAATAATACTTAATTAATATATACTTAATTAATTCACTTATAACTAACAACTTTCAGCAAAGTTCAACAAAATTATCACTGATCAACTTGTCCACGTAAGCAAAGTTCAAGGGTTTTCTGAAACTAAAAAAAATCATTATTCTTTTACAATTAACCACAGAATTAAATTAAAAAGTTCCGCTTCTATTCTATTCATATAATTATAATTTACTTAAAATTAATACGGAGGGATGCCACATCACCAACCTGATTTTTATTTCACTTAATACTTTCGACAATAGTGTAATTTTTCCTTTTTTTCAAATCTAAAATGACATCTTGCTATTCCGAATGCATTTAAAAGTTCACTGTCCCTTATTTTTGTAACACTTTGCTAAATTCAACAATGTCAAATGACTGACAGGTTTATAAACTGTGGACAAGCTCGATGTCATTTTGCTTCAACAAATGTTCGTTTGTGTTGTCTTGTATATTTAAATATATATATATATATATATATATATATATACGTTTTTTTTTCTTTCTCCGTTTTTTTCAATTCTTTCTCTGTGTTTTTCAATTTTATTTTTATTTTTAATATGGTAAATTAATTTTCTTTTCTCTTTTGTTTTTCAGTCGTTTTCAATGTTCACAGCGTATTTTTAATTTTGGAGTTTAATTTTCTTCTAAATACGTATAGTATTCTTCATGCCTTTGCTATCTTTTTCAACACATAACTGAATCATTTTTTTCTTCTTTTTCCTTCCTCTCTCTCTATCTTTCTCTCTCTCTACCTTTTTTTCACTGTTCTTTCTTTATTCTCTTTTTCTCTTCATTTTTACTATTCTTTCTTTTTTATTCCACTGTCTCTTCTCCGTTTTTTTCTCCCTCCTTTTTCCTCAATTTCTCTTCTTGTCTTTATTTTTCCTCGTTATCTCTTTTTCTCGTTATGTCCGTGGCAATCCAGGTTTCGATATATGCCCCATGCGAGGGCAAGAAGGTCAACGGCACCAAATAACAGATATGTTACATAAGGGAGGGAGAAGAAGAGGATTTGAGTTTGGACACTTTACTTGAGGGATACTGGTACCCTGGTGATGACGTGTCCATTTTACTAATGAAGAGAAAAAGTTTACGACGATGAGAGAGATATTACAAGTGTTAAGAGACGAGAGAACGGGACCCAAGATCCCTTAAACCGTTTGTCTAGTGGTTAGGAAACTTGTTGTGGATGTATGTGTTCATACCTGGTTCCGCTGCTCTGGGAGAGTCTTCATCTGGGTGGAGCTCTCTTGCTGTTTTCGCCGGAATACACAAGATGAAGACAGATGTTGGGTTTTCAACCTTTTATTCTCCCAGGCATGATCTGCAGATGTCGCCATCGATGGTCTCCACTGTGGGTACCTACCACGTCCCACGTCTGGGGCGCGCATCTCCCCCCTTACTTAGGAGAGAACCATTTTAGACTTCTGCTCGGCTTGGCATTTTCTGAGAGACTCAACGTTTCACCAACCTTGCCACGTAGCATCACATGACATCCGGTTAGATGAAACGTCACTTCCTGCAACGTGGATTTACTACAAAAAATATCTCTCTGACCTCCTCCCACCCTCTTCCTCTCTCTCTCGATCTACTCTCTAATAGAGACACAGAGAGAGAAAATAGAGAGAGTATGAAAGAGCCAGAGAGAGAAAGAGGAGAGATGCTCTTTAACAACTTGAAATTTTAGATATAGGTTCCTTGAACATGGATCTAATTTCATAACTTGATTTGAGCCTAAAACAGGTTCAGAGGTCATAATAGGGGTCAAAGTTAAAAGAATTGACCTCTGTGGTCTTTACCAAATTACTGGTCTAAACATTTGAAATTTTACATAAAGGATATTTAGAGATGAGGCATGCTTATTTATCGGTTTGGATCGAACATCTTATGTGTGTATATATGTATGTGTGCATGTTTGCCCAAAACTTTCGACAGAGGCGACGGATTTTTACAAGATCCATATCGTTTTGAAGTCCGACCTTTCTGACGACAAATTACGAAAAATTGGTAAAACACATAAATATCTTCACCTTTAACTGGACATTTTCTACATGGGTGGTCGATTCTTTCGCCTATATTTGTGAAAGTCATCCTCTCCTTTTGATTGTCTAGCCTTTATTAAAATCTACGTCATTCCGGTTTGGCGGTGGTCGTAACAGCAATGACGTCGGCGTTTTCCCCTTTCTTTTCCTCCTTCGCGGTACGGGTTCGAGCTTGCCTTTCTACTACCATTTTTTTTGTGCTCAACATATACGTGCAGCCCCCAAGGCCAGTCTGGGCTGATATGCTAGTATAAAATAAATTAAGTTAATGATCTAATTTCAATATACCAGGATATATTGATGCTGAAGATATTGCTAACCCTACCTTTCTTTCTAAAAATGAGGGATAGAACATATGAAAAATGGGTAGATATAAGTAAAAACACTAAATCGATTAAATAATTACTACATTTATATTACAAGTTACTACTCCATAATCTGGAATTTATTCTATTTGTTACTATAAAACAAATGCAAGGTGCCCCACCCCCCAAAAAACTTATAATACTTATACAGTTCGTATGCATATCATAAGTGCATTTTTTTCTGTTTCTTTTCATACAAGGCACAACTTTTTCTTTCGTTACTATTAATTATTATGCGTGAAAAAATTGACATTGAAGATTTTATATGGGCCAGGCATTTCAGGAAAATTGAAATATCTATATATTAATTTCCTTGTACGTACGGTGTCACGTCATCATCATCGCAAACATTAATCAATGAAACGCGTCATCATCATCGCAAACATAAATTAATGTGAATTATCTCTTTTTATTGTTCAATCTTTATCAGTTTAAATATAGTATAGTATTTTACTTACATTTTTAACGATGTCTTCTGGAACGCTTATGTTTTTTTTATTCAATAATAAATATATTTTTTTACATTTAACGCTACGAGTTCGTTTTTTTATTGTGCCATTTTATCTTTTTTATTATTTTTATTTACTTTTGAGTGAGCCTTACATAAAAAAATATATGTTTAGAAATAAATGTTACAAAAGTCAAGAATAAATCACCAGTCACCATTGGCAAATAGACTGAGTAACACAGAGTCAAAACATATTTTACGTCTTGTTCTGTTTTGTTTTTGTTTTACGGCATATCAATCCTTTTTCGTGTTATTTAATGCTGAATCGAGTAATTTTGTAACATTTATACAGCTTTACGTTGTTTACATTGTTATTATTTATGTTTTGTTCATTTTATTTTGCTTCTTTTACAGGCAGTCATCTTCTAATGCCCACCGAAGGGCATACATATTTAAATACTATAAAAAATGAACACAACAATTTTTTTTTAAATATTTGTTTCATTACTTACGATTAAATTTATTTAAATAGATTTTTGGGTTTGTATTACTGTACACATAGATTCGAAAAAGTTGTCAAAAAACAAATATATAACAAATAAATGTTATCAAAGGCAAGATAAGTTATTTTCTACCTAACTGGATATATTTTTCGTGTTTTTATTCAATGTAACATGTTTATTCAGCTCGAAAACCATACAGTGTTTACCGATGTATTGGAACATTCAAGATGGCGTCTGATTCTCTCTTTAACACGGTAAGTTTGGGAAAAGATGGTATAAATAAAAAACCGGACAAAATACTGTTAAAAACTCGCTCAATACATGTTACTGTGACATAAGTTGACATATATTCGGCGGGTTTTTATTAGTATTTTGCATAGTTGTTTTTATTTATAACACCTTTTTCCAAACTTACGGTGTTAAAGAGGGTGTGAGACGCCATCCTGAATTTTCGAATACATCGGTAAACACTGTATGTTTTTCGAGCTGAATAAACATGTTACATTGAATAAAAACACAAAGAATATATCCAGTTTGGTAGAAAAGTAACTTATCTTGCCTTTGATAACATTTATTTGTTATATATTTGTTTTTTGACAACTTTTTCGAATCTATGTGTACAGTAATACACACCCAAATATTTATTTTCTATTTAAAGATTTTCAGTATATTTTATTTAACTAAAGAATTTTTGCATTATTTTTATTACATTGTTAGGTGAAGTTTCAGAATAGGTAAAACCATATTAAACCATATTAAGAATGGCTTTCAGCATGATTCTTACAATAGCGGTATCAAAGATTTTTTTTTTCCTTATTTTAAAACAAATTATTAAAAAAAGATACAAGACCATTAAATTTTTTTTCATTAAATCGCTATTTAGGTTAAGGTTCAAAATAGGAATTAAGGAAAACTGGTCCCTTATTGAATAAATATCGATTGAAAACACATTTTATGATCGTTCTTGAAGGAGATATTGTTTTTTTAAAATAGACTATAGCCCCCCATAATATTTTTTACAAATATTTTTACTTGTTTAAGGTTTTTTTTTAAAAAATAAAATCGCTTTTCTAAGTGTCCGTTTTCTATCTAACCGGCTAAGTTCTTAGTGGCTTCACTTATTTTAAAGCGTTTATTATGTTCATAAACGAGACCGCATATTTTTTTTATATTAATATAAAAAGAATTTACTTATTTACTGTTGTTTATAAAAGGATAAAATCGATTTTTCTACCTCGCCGACTGTTGTTTGTTGTTTCATTTATTTGGAATCGTTTATTCGGTAAAGAAAAAAAACCCACAGAAAACAAACAAAAAACATGTCGAGTGTTACGTGAGATCGAGAAATAATGTCCGGTATATCACATCTTCTTGGTAATCGCTAAACAATAGAAATTAAAGAAATTACTGAGAGATTTCGTTTTAAAAAGAAAATAATAAATTTTAATATTTTTTAAAATATAATTTGGGGGGGGGGGTAAAAACTATATCTCCCTCCGAAAAACAACCAACAAAAAATGAAATTAAAAAGATTCTTGATAAATGATAGCGGAGTTTCCAATAAAATTGATTAATAAATTTATTTAGTGATTACTTTTTCTCTTAATGATTGATTTTAGAATTTTGCAGTAAAAATTAAAAAAAATAAAAATGAGTTAACGAGAGATTGTTAGCACATGGCATCTCTCGCGCCAAAAAATATTTCGCTTTTAATTTATTAGTTAATTTTTGCAAAATTTGACAGGACGACAATAAATGTTGATACTTGATAAAATTATAATTTTAAATAACGTATGCGTGTATTTGGTATGAGATAAAACAAAAACATAACAAGAAAAAAACAAACAAAAAACTATCATAATTAAAATCCAAAACAAAAAGTAACGAACAATCGAATCACTCCGTTTTTTAATTTTTTGGTTTTGCTTTTTATTATTGTTTTTATGACTCAAAAAAACATCGTTAAAATAAGAACAAAAAAAAATTGTAATTAACTTTGTATGAACATAAACGCTTTAAAATAAGTGAAACCACTAAGAACTTAGCCAGTTAGGTAGAAAACGGACACTTAGAAAATCGATTTTATTAAAAAAAAAACATTAAACAAGTAAAAATATGTTTTTTAATATTATGGGGGTGCTATAGTCTATTTTAAAAAAAAGAATATCTCCTTCAAGAATGATCATAAAATGTGTTTTCAATTGATATTTATTCAATAAGGGACCAGTTTTCCTACCTAGCGAAAGGGGACGAGTTTTCCGAGGTCGAGTTTTCCCGAGACGAGTTTTCCGGGCACCCCAAAATAGTTAACCCTTCTCCCCATAACCGTTTTTTTTATGCAGTAAAATACTTTGTTTCAATAATTATGGTTTAAATAAATATTTATTCCTTATTAAAAGATTTACAGAATATTTTATTTAACTGAAGAAATATTTATTGTTCATACATATATTTCCCCTTATTTTTTTACATTGTTAAGTGTAGTTTCAGAATAGTTAACCCCCTCCCCATATTAAGAATGGATTTCAGCATGATTCTTACAATAGTGCTATCAAAGTTTATTGAGAGCTGCTCAATATTCTGGCTTAATGGATCATTTAGCAAGGAATGAAGATGCTTATTCTGGTGTACCAGTTATTCTACCATCTACATTTACAGGAAGTCCTAGGAATCTACAACAGCTTTATCAAGATGCAATGGCAGTTTTCTGTGACCTATTCAGTACTCACACGTGTAATCCAAAATGTCCTGAAATATTAAACAACTTGGGGTCATCAGAACTTTCACAAAATCGATGTCAACAATGTCACACAGTTTTTTTAAAATTCACAGTCTAACTCCCCAGAACCTGCTGACTGACCACTATTCTCACTCCAAGCAGCTGATCGACGTCCCTGTCACCGCCTCAATCATCACCAGCACTTCCTGACAATATCAACAGCATCAGTTACGATCGCATTGACCTTCAATAAAAGTTTAAACCAAAGTTCTTTGTTTGTTCTACTTGCTTCCATACATTAATTTTTGTAATATAACAATAAGGAATTTCTTACTGATGTGTTTTAAAAGATTTTAACTACCGTGGAATTTCCACGGGTCCTGCTTGTCTGAATAATTACGTTTATTTTTTGTGTCAAAATGATTGACGTTATAAGCTCTGTGGTAGCATATAGGAAAGTGCTTATATACTAGGTTGTTGTTGTTATTAGCTATGCTACTCTTATTATCGCTACTCGGGGTTTTATTATACGTACTGTTGAGAGATTACTTTACCTTCAGGTATTATGATTTAATACGAAGTTATTCTCTAATGGATAAGCAGTGGTGCTTATATTAATTTTAATTACTTTATTAATCTTAGTATATCTTTACACTTACACGAAAACAACAACAAACAAATGAATGAATGAATAAATATAAAAATAAATAAATATATCTTGGCCCAGTCTAAGAGCGACGGATAAATTGAGTGGATTTCCGATTTCGGATCATATGTCTGTGGAAAACAAATGGATATATGTGCACGTATTATATATATGTATATATATATATATATATATATATATATATATATATATATATATATATATATATATATATATATATATATAAAATGAGTAGAGGCGTAACTTTCTCCTGTGTTTGTCTGCAGTTTTTTTCTATAGTAACATGTATTAATGCACAAATTTAACAGTAATTTAAAATATCGGTTCATATGCCTGATCTGCAGCGCTGTTATAAGTCAAACCCAAAATCCTATTTATTTATATGCATACTATGTAGGAAGATATTGAGAAATAATTTAACAATAGCTATGGTCAGTACAGCAAATCTTTTTAAAGTTACTATTACAATTAATGTTCCATAGTACACACACACACACATATATATATATATATATATATATATATATATATATATATATATATATATATATATAAGAAACAAAAAAAATTACAAAAAGTTTACCAAGGAAATCAAATAAAAAATACAATAAGTTTACCAAGGTAATCAAAATGGTAAACTTGAAATATATTGAGCTACCAGTTAACAAAAAGACGGCGGACGGAACACTATGGCAAAAACGTTAAGTATTTTTTTAAACTAATCCTAAATGTTTTATGTTACCTTGCTTTTAAACTTGTTTTCTTGTTTTTTTTTATGTATTTTGTCTGTATTCTCCTGTCTTATCCGTCACCACCCATGCTACAAAGTAACAGATAAAACAAACAAAATGCCGGAAACTAACGATAAAAAATGCCGGAAATTATTCTCTATTGGAGTAGATAAACTTGGGACTTTATTAGAGTAGTATACTTAATATATACTTTTACTGCAAGCTTGCAAGTATTGAAAATGCTTGCTTCCTTGTTGGCCAATCAAACAATCTAATATAGTTAGCCTTATGTTTAAGTACATTCGAAATATAATACCGTGCAAAGAAAAAAGTTACCAATAAAAACGAACCTCCTAAATTAAAACCTTGAATAATTATCTAAACTCGAATGCAAATTAATATTCAGCCGACTTTACAAATTGATAATAGTTAATTATTGGATTTTAATTAATTATAAGGTGAAACTCTAATGATTCAAACTCGATAGATAACGACAAACTTCCACCCATTTATATGGGAGGGGAGGTTATCATCAAAATGTCCTGAATTGTTAACTTAGCACCGGACTTACTACTTAGATACAAATAAGTCACTTGTACCCATTCGCCTCCTCCCCTTTTTTAATGGAGAGTAGATAATACAGTGGATGTGTCATCGGCAGCTACAGTAACTCTCGCTTCTCTTATTTTGTCATTCACTCCTCATTCAATGAGTGATTTTTCTGACAAAGGGTGAAGAAAAAGCTGTTTAAAGGTCTGTAGTGCTTGGTGACCAGTAGTCTGAGATATCGGAAATTTGTCTGTCTCTGTCTGTCCTTGTGGCCATATCACTAGTAAGGGTGCTGGAGGAAAAAGTTTTGTTTGGGCTGACGTTATCCGCCTGATAGTCAGGGACCCGAACCTTGGATTAACCACTAAGGAGGATGTCCTATAAGCAGGCGCAAAGTACTGGGACTGCTGTATTGCCATTTGGTGAGTGGATCTGGACCATGCAGTTGTCTCTGGTGGGGCCTCTCGATGCCATACTAGTGGGTAATTGTTACAGCTTTACCTTTTCGTGTGCTACAAAAAAGATTCCTGTCTTTTCTCTCTTACTTTCCCTCTCTGTACTGCTCTAACCAAGTATGGCGAACTATTTTACACATCCCAAAACCTCAGCAGGAAATATCTCCAGAATAAAAACCCGATTAAACCTAGACCACCATCTTCCAACGTAGACCCCTACTATCAGGTCTCCTTCTCCAACATCAGGGTTCTACCTTCCAACCTTCCAGAGGTTGAAACCCAATTACAGGAGACGAAACCGAACATATTATTTCTAAGTGAAGCTTGAATAGGACCGACTACTTCCCTAGATGAGTTCATAATTAACGGATACTCGAATTTAACAGGTAAATCTGACACCCAAGATCGCCATGGGCATGGAATATGTGCCTACATTAAGGATGGCTTCTCGTGTTGCAGGGATATCTCTAGAGAAGATCCTAATTTACCCTATATGTGCGTCAGGGTTGCACTTGCTAACACCACTGCATTTATATTTGCCCTCTATAGGCCCCACAACAGTGGAGTTACTATCTTTAAGAGCATATCTGAGAAAATAGACCACATACTGTCTTCACATCCCTCGGCTAACATCCACATCTATGGTGACTTCAACGTCCATAACGTGGAATGGCTGACCCATTCAAATAAGACGGATGATGAGGAGAGGTTTTGTCATGATTTTGTCATAGCTTATGACCTCACTCAGATTGTTCGCGAACCCACCCGTGTGCCCGATACACCCGGTCAATATGCAAGCCTCCTAGACCTTTTTCTCTCAACTTCCCTTGAGCTATGTTCATGTTCCGTTCATTCTCCTCTAGGATCCTCCGACACTCCGTCGTATCAGTTAAGATAAAAACGAAATTTAAGAAGCCCCCAGACGTACCCCTCCACCATACTGTATACCGATACTCTACGGCTGACTGTGATAGCTTCCGTACATTCATATCTGATTTACATCTGCACTCAGTGTTTAAAAAGGAACTGTCCTCTATAGTATCAAATCTGACCGAATGGTTAATTGTATGCATAGATCAATTCTGCTATCGCGCACAGAAATCACTTTTTCCATAGCTACCAACGTAATAGATGCAATGAGACTAAAGCTGCTTTCAGGACTGCCAGCAACCACTGTAAAAGAGTAATAAAAAAATGCAAGTGAGCTATATGCCCAGTCTGTTAAAACCAAGGTAGCTGATGAGCGGCTTGGTTACAACCAGATTTGGCAAATAACAAATAGGATCCTGAACAGGAGTGTGCGTTCTATCCCAACCATTATCAATGGACCAGAGGTCATCTCGTCAGCGTCAGACAAGGCCGAACTATTTGCAAATAACTTTGCAGCTAATTCTACCCTATGCGACGAAGGCCATCAGCTCCCCATATTTCCTCCTATAACACAGAACAAGCTAGGTAACACACAAATATCCGTGCATGAGGTCGCCAATCTAATCAATAACCTAGATTCCAGTAAAGCAACTGCCCCTGATGGCATCCCAATTATAGTGTTAAAAAAGCTTCAACCAGCACTTGCTCCCATACATACGAAACTATTTAAGCGCTGCCTTTAGGAGAAGTGCTTTGCGACTCGCTGGAGGACCTCATCAGTTTGCCCTGTATGTAAGAATTCAGGTGATAAGCCATTTCCCTCTCAGTACAGACCTATAAGTCTCCTGTTTGTTATGAGTAAGTTGCTGGAATCCATATTAAATAGAGAAATAGTCAACCACCTCAGAAGGATTAACCTTCTTAGTGACACACAATATGGTTTCCGCTCTGCAAGATCTACTGCAGATGTGCTGACGATTATATCTCACAGGATTAGCGAATCCCTTGACAAAGGCTTCCTTTCAAGGGCAATTGCTCTTGACATATCAAAGGCCTTGGACAAGGTATGGCATAAGGGTCTACTTAACAAGATTTCCGACTACGGTATAACTGGAAATGTTTTCTCAATCATTAAATCATTTCTCTCCGATAGGCTCATAAGAGTAGTGGTAGATGGACAAAAATCGGAGGCCTGCAATATAAATGCTGGAATCCCTCAGGGGTCAATCCTGTGCCCAACTCTCTCCTGATCTACATCAATGACCTCCCTAAACACACACTTAAATCATTCGTTGACATCTATGCTGATGACACGACCATCTACGGCAACACATCAAAGGTTGTAAATGGCAAAGCTCTCTCTGATTCTCTCTCCTCTGATCTCGAGCGCGTGGTTCAGTGGGGGAAGATATGGCTGGTAACATTTAATGCATCCAAAACCAAACTCCTATCCTTACACCATCAACGCTCTGATCCCCATCTGGCATCAATTGTGATGGATCGCTCTCGTCTGGGTGAGGCCCCGTGTTTTGACCAGCTTCTGGGTTTGACCTTTACTCGTGATCTGAAATGGAACACGTACATCAAGTATGTTGCCAATGTCGCTTGAAAGATGGTGGAATCCTTCTACCGCTCCAGAAGATATCTCACTACTGATGCAATTCTCTATCTATATAAAAGCCAAGTACGTCCAAGGATGGATTACTCTTGCCATATCTGGGCAGGAGCTGCTAAAAACAGCCTATCCTGCCTTGACAGAGTATAAAATAGACTTCGTGGCTTAGTGGGGGATGCCCTTTTCTCTACCCTGCAACCTCTCTCCCACAGAAGATACGTTGCGAGCTTGTCCTTGTTTTATCGTTATTTCCATGGCAGGTGCTCGTCTGAACTCCAATCTTTGGTTCCCCCTCGCCAATCTTTCACGAAAAACATCCGTCTAGCTGAATCCACTGTGAAAAATTTCCCCCACTCTATATCTGTGCCTAGATCAAAACGCGGATTCCACGAACAGAGCTTCTTTTTTAGAACTGCACGCCTGTGGAACTCTGTTCCGTCTGCCTGTTTCTCACCGGACTACAACTTGGATGTCTTCAAGTCATATGTTAACATATTCCTAATGAACCTCCCCCTTTAGTAAACACCTCATCAAATATCCACACTAACGTAATGTACTTGCAATAACCCTTTTCCCTGAGTGGCTTCCGGGCCTTGATAAGTTGTGATCACTGTGTAAAAAAAATATTATAAATATTAAAGAGTTAATATTTACAAGTAAAGTAATCTCAACCAGATGTAAAAACTCAATAAAACCGAAAAGGAAATAGAGCTTATAGTATGAACAAATGATTAAAAAAACATGTTAAAAACATCTTGAAAAAGAGTTAAAACATATGTAATTTTAAAAAGGAAGCACAAGATAAGTGGATAGTCCTAACTAACTATATCTATCCACTTACCTTGTGATTCCTTTTTAAAATTAAATATGTGTTTACTCTTTTTCAAGATGTTTTTTATTAATCATTTGTTCATATAAATATATATATATATTTATATATATATATATATATATATGAGTATAGATTTAAATATCTCTTTTTGTGTTTATCTGAATCTTTGTCTGATATATTTGAATACATACAATTATGAATATAAAAATAACTATAACAGAATAAAGAGATATTTATCAATCAAGATTAGCAGAAAAGAACGATAAAGCAAGCGAACAGAAGATTATGTTGTGCTTTGAAAAAATATATTGAAGGTTGGTATAGAATTATGCTTTCCAAGACTTTTAATGTTAAACTATTTTATTTTGGCTTTCGGTTCAAGTCGGGCCATCGGGAGAAAATATGCATCTTTAAAGGTTTTCCACATTTTATTTGTAGACTTCTGTATGGTTGTGTTTATCGTTCGTTATTTTCAATCGCGGCGTATTTATTTTGTCCTCAAGATAACAACAATGCGTAGTCATCAGGAGGGAACACGTACTATTTCAGATTATTTTCACATATCATTTCCCTTAATGATATGAGCCCTTTTTAATAGAATTGCATTCAAAAGAAACTGTTCAATACAATAAAAAACTGTAAGTTTTATAATTAAGCGTAACCCGTTTCTAGCATGTCGTTTAAGAGTTTACCAGATGCATTCATTTAAGAATCGATCATATCGCAGAGGAAGAATAAAAATGAACAAATACAATAAATAAATAATACAAAAATACGAATAAGTAAATAACTGAATAAGAAAATCACACAAATAAGTATCCTGTAGACAGTTGATTCTATACCACTATGCGGTTTTCTTTTTTCCTGGAGTCTCATTGCACACTTTTCAGCCTTTAATTCAAAAGTGGCTTGAAAGGTGATATTATTGCCCGCAATAAAACTATTTAGCTCTAATCTCTGCAGCTCGAAGGATTATAATATCACCTTCGCGAGTGAAATGTTTTGAGACATTCATATTTCGGTACCTTGTATTTATTTATTGCATATATATATATATATATATATATATATATATATATATATATATATATAAATATATATATATATATATAACTACTTCATTTACTCTTTTCAAATTTAATATACGAAAGTATAGATTTATGCGTAAACTTTAAGTATTTACTTGAAAAGTGTTCAATACGTAGGTAGAGCTAGTTAGTAATTTATAAAATATATATGACGATTAAGCTACACTGAATATTCTGCGTTTCATCCACTGTAGGATTCGTCAGGCTTATGCGCGAATTTTGTGGTTGCTTCTTGTTTTATATATGTTGAGGATTTCTAGTTAGCCAATCAACTTTCTAGTATCAACCGCGCCCCGTCCTATCAGCAAATGGGCATGCATTTTATTGAACAAAGGATCTGTTTTAGAAATAGGTTAGTGGTTTAAGGTGGATCTTTTTATATATATATATATATATATATATATATATATATATATATATATGGATATACCTATGTGTATTTTTTTATATATATGAATATACCTATGTGTACACACACATGCACACATATATACATATATGTATATATACATATATGTGTGATCGTTTATGTATATTCATGTTTATTTAATTTGTTTATTTGTTTGTTTTCTATTGTTATTGTTAGTTTTAAAGCTATTTTGTATCGCTATCCTAGAGTAAGTTTTATTTTGTGAACACAGTTGTTTGCTATTTCTCGTCTACAGTTTAATAGATTTTGAGGTTCTTTAAAGTACAGGATAGACAATTTTTCATGGAGGCATAATTTACATGGTCATCTAAATGTCTGCACGTGGTAGTTTGTCTTATTATTTTCCATTCGACTACCGGCGAATGTCCTCTTTCTTTGAGTTCCACATATTTATTCGCACGTGTTGTTTTTATACGGTGTTTTTTTTATTTTTGAAGGTACTTTTGTGGTCATAGTATCGGGTTTTAAAATCTAAGGAAGTCATGCCTATGTAATATTTCTTGTTATTCGGGTTTTCTTTCGCAAATATTGTTGCTTGATAAACTACACTTTTTGTTAGACATTTATTTTGGACTGGGCAAATTGTCCGGTGTCTACAACTGCATTTATCTTGTTCGTTATTAGTATTATTATTTATGGTATGGTTGTTCTTGTCCGGGGTTGGTTTGTTATTATTATTATTATTATTATTATTATTATTATTATTATTATTGTTATCATTATTATTATTATTATTATTATTATTATTATTATTATTATTATTTCTGCTAGTGTTGGTGTTATTTCTGTCATGGTGTCTACTTTTTTATTGTTTATTTTGTTGTTGTTTACACTGTTTTTATTTAGTATTTTGTTATTATGTGCTTTAATTATCATCTCTAAATTTTCGCAACAACTGTTAGATAACTTTAAGGTATTTTTATTGAAGATTTTGTGTGGGGGGTTGGTTGCGTAAAAGTGTTTTTCAATAAGATCTAAAAAATTCTTGCAAAGTTTTGTTTTTAACATTTGATTGTATGGGGCCGTATACCATATTATAGTTCTTTTTCTTCTTTTTTTAATTTTATTATAGTTATTGGTGTTTTGTTGCTTATATTTGATATCGATATTTTTGTATCCACTAATTTTTAGGGATGTTTCGTAGATATTGTTTGATCTGTTAAATGCATTTTCATCGCTTGAGTTATTACTGAGTCTACTTACGATCGAGTTAGGAATCTGTTTTATAATTGATGGTGGGTGATTGGACTGAGGGTTTACGTATATTGGAGTAGCGTTATTTTATTAAGTAGGGTGCATATGTGTTTTTATCTAAATTTAACATGACGCCCAGGAAGTTTGTTATTTTTATGTTAGCTGATACGTCTGCTATTAGGCCTAATTTTTTTCATGTCCTTGTGTATGATTTTCTTAAAGTAATCTGCCATGACTGTGTTGGAGGGTTTTTTTATTATAGCTAGTCCGTCATCTCTATATAGGCCGATATCCGTAGTATCGAATATGCTTGTGAGGGCATATAGAATAAATAATCCCACCAGATCTGATGCCTCTGCAGAATCCCTGGCACCCATCGCCAAATCAAACGAATTTTTGATTTTAGTTTTTATCCATTGGTTATTGTTATTTGTTAGAACCGATTTTCTACATTTTTTAATGATGTCGATTTCTTCCGAGATTATATTAGTGTCTTTCTCGGCAAATTCAAGGACAATGTTAAAAAGTTCTTCGGATATCGAGGGATAAAAGTCTATGATGTCAAACTGTATAAACGTACATTTATCTTTGTTTTCTCTCTTTTAAACCAGGTGATGGCTTCGGTAGTATTTGCCCACTGGTTTAATTCTAGGTCTTGTATATTTGTTTGTTTACTCTAGAAAGTATTGTTTTGCTAATTCTACCTATTTCTGGTTAAGTTGGCTTTATCAGGCGGGTGCTGGGATTATTATTAAAGTCCCATTTGTGGTCTTAAAGCAGAATGTATGCCTCTCTAGTTTCATTTTGCCAACTTTATTGCTAATTTTTAATTTATCGGTAATGTGTTTACTTTCAGTATTTATTACATCTATGTAGTCGCATTCATTTGTGTCTAGTTTTTTGTAGTTTTTTGTAATGTTGTCTGGGATTGGTTTGTTATATTCTTGGTTATCTATTTAATAAAAGTTTCTAGTTTTATCTGTTTTACAAAGATTTTATTAGAGTTGTTTATGTTTTTAACGATTTTTTGTAGTTTTCGTTGGAAATTGTTGGGTTGAGTGTCGAATTCTGGGTTTTTAATGACGTTTCAAAGGTCATTTTAAAAGTTTATCAAAAGGTCTACTGTTTTTGCATTTTTACGAGTTTTAAAACCAAAGGATCCTTTTTTGTTTACGTTTTCATTTTTAAGGGATAAATTTGCTCGCCATCGCATTTTGCGTATTAGTTTATCTTTTTTTTTTTTGATTAATTTAATAATATAGCTATTCTTGCTTGGTGTAGGGGATGTTTTTAGATATTTTTCGAAATTAACTTCTTTCTATATCTATTTTAAATGCGGTGAAATAAATTCTTTTGAGAGTGCTCGACTGTTTCAGGAGCTAAGTATAACTACTTAATTTACTCACATAAAATTAATATACGAAAGTATAGATTTATGCGTAAACTTTAAGTATTTACTTCAAAAGTGCTATATACGTAGGTAGAGATAGTAAGGAATTTATAAAATATATATGGCGATTATGCTACACTGAATATTCGGCGTTTCATCCACTCTAGGACTCCTCAGGCTTATGCGCGAATTCTGTAGTTGCTTATCGTTTTTATATGCTCCTCTCCTATTGTGATTTTAGTTAACCAATAAACTTTCTAGTATCCACCGCGCCATTCCTATCAGCCAATGGGCATGCATTTCATCAGACAAAGGATCTGCTTTAAAACTAGGTTAGTGTTTTTTTATTGTTAGTTCATATATATATATGTGTCTGTGTGTGTGTGTACATACATATATGCACATATATATATATATATACATACACATATATACATACATATATGTGTGATTGTTTATGTATATTCATGTTTATTCAATTTATTTATTTGTTTATTTTCTATTGTTTTTGTTAGTTTTAAAACTATTTTGTATCGCTATCCTAGAGTAATTTTTTTGTGAACAGAGTTATTTGTTATTTCTCTTCTACAGTTTAGTACATGTTGCGGTTCTTTAAAGTGCAGGATAGCAAATTTTTCATGAAGGCATAATCTACATAGGTCGCCTAGATGCCTACACGTGGAAGCCTGTCTTATTATTTTCCATTCGACTACCGGCGAATGTACACACACACACACACACACACACACACACACACACACACACACATATATATATATATATATATATGTATGTATATAAACTAACAATAAAAAAAACACTAACCTAGTTTTAAAAGAGATAATTTGTCCGATAAAATGCATGCGCATTGGCTGATAGGAAGGGGCGCGGTTGATACTAGAAAGCTGATTGGCTAACTAAAATCTCATAGGAGAGGAGCATATAAAAACGATAAACTACCACAGAATTCTCGCATAAGCCGGAGGAGACTTAGAGTGGATGAAACGCCGAATATTCAGTGTAGCTTAATCACCATATATATTTTATGAATTACTATATATATATATATATATATATATATATATATAATATATATATAATATATATATATCTAATATAATATATATATGTATACATATATATATGTATATATATATATATATATATATATATATATATATATGTATTATTCAGTTAAGGCACCACAACACAGTCTGCATTAGCTTCCATTGTCAGATATATGACTTTACTGTGTAACATCCTTATAAACCGTATTTAATCACAATGTTTCCTAGATTGAAAACTAGCCAAACAAGGGGAAAACTTCGAATTTCGAAGTGTCTGGATATTCAGATGTTTATAGATTACTCAGCAAGTAATAAACTTATGAACAGTTTTTAAAATGTCATTTCAAAATTATATAATTGACAGAGTTGTTTACTTTGCATTCTTTATAGAACGCAACTTAGATGATACATCTTATATGTCCATCAGAATTACTAACACATTATATTCTATGAATTGCTGCTAGCGAGGGTGATTGTGCAGACAGTAAGCAGATTTCTTTATAAATATTTGATAAGGCTCGTCATTGAAGGAAATCAATGGTAAATGACGAACAAAACCTGTAGAAAATCTTAAGTATAAACTAGATAATTTGTGAAAAGTGAAGGTTGCTAGTGAAGATATATTAAAACATTAACTTTTGCACGAGAGCAACGAAAATTCAATGCACTAAATTAATGGGCAGAAACTATAAAATTAAGACATCGATATATATCGCGGAAGAGATATATATGTTTGAAGTAAATGAACTGCCTGGGCTACTATAATGGCGTAAGTTGTTTTACTGAACTTGTGTTTGATGTTGTAGCTGGTTATATTTTTAAGCGTGACGTTTCTGTAACGTAGTACTCTCTGACTGTAACTTACGCCGTTTCTTACTAAACCAGATACAGTTGGATACAAATGCACGGCCCCAAACCCAGGTTACTATGAATACACGGTACCAGGCAGTGTTGGCTTTTAATACCCGGCACACGACAGCTGTTGAAAAATATACGGGAAGAGACACTGCTCTTTTCGATACACGACATCGGGCAGAGATGGTTTTCAATAAAACGTATCAGGCAAAACTTACAGACCAGCCGGCTGGATTTCAAATATCAAGGAGAGAGAAGCCTCATGTGCTTGTCGAGTGCACCTTTCAAATCTCTACGATTCTTTTTTTCCCCTTCCTGTTTTTGCTTTTCTCATTCTTTCCAATCTTTATGCCTATATATACATGGTGACGTCACAACTTAACATATGGACTCGTCACTTGAGTCGTCATCTAGTGGCCACGTCGATTTACATTTTTTCTTGCTGTTCACCGTCTTTCCCAGACTGTATACTAATTCGTACTTTTTGCTTTACAATCTGGCTATATTCGTTTTACAAGGAACTAAAATGAATTGTGAATCATTACATCAGGTAGCAAACTGTTGTGGTGGCACACATTCATTTGCATATGTGGATAGTAATTACACATAAATAGGAAGACTCAGTAAGTCTGAAGGTGTGTTCACCAGAAGCCACCGAAGGCCGCGAGAGCAGATATGTTTCTCCAGCAAAGACTCTCTTATTTGAAACCATTATGTAAATATCCTGTAAATATACCTTTGTCAATAAAAACTGTGATAATGTTAAGCTAGCGAAACTAACGGTAGAAGATTTGCCTAATCTTCGCACAAGGGTTAGTCTCCACGAAAAATGCAGAAATACGCAGACGAGTGTTGTCTCAGCAGGACTCTGAGCAAGATTTAACACTTCAGAAATTAGTAGAGGATTGTGAAAGGCCCATTACACTAAAAAAGGATTAAAAAAGATAGAAGAATCCGGAGTGGCATATGTAAGAAAGGTTAGAAAACCATACACACCAACCAAGAACTATATAAATAAAAGCAGTCACAACGGAACGAGATATTCCAATATAATAATTATAATTATAGTAAAGAATATAAAAAGTATCTTCCTAGATATAACTGTAAAAGATGCGCAGAAAGACATTGGGAATCGGATTGCCTTTATAAGAAGAAAAAATGCTATATTTGCAAGAAAGTCGGACACAAAAGCGATTGTTGCAGATATAAAGATGTCACCAGAAAGAGAGTACAGCAAACAAAATCAAATTAAAAATTAGACAAAAATCGGTGAAAATACATAAAAGCGGAAATATTTAAAACGCCAATAAAATTACAACTGGATTCAGGATCCGATATTTCTATAATAAACTTGAATACATGGAAAAAGTTGGGCAAACCAACCATGATGAAAACAAGTACATCGCTCGGACGGTAACTGGTGGTGAGATAACATTTGAAGGAGAAGTAATCCTTCCGATAAAATTAAAAGGGATTACGAAGAAATTAAAAATGTTCGTATTGAAAAATAGCGAGAACCTGTTTGGAATAGATTTAATTGAGAAATTTGGACTCTGGGATAAGCCAATTGATACATTCTGTAAAAAATAGAATGTACTACTCCAACAACAGAAAATATGAAAGAGGACTTAAAAAAAAACTATTCCCTGATGTATTTATGACTAAATTAGGACGTTGCAATAAATTTAAGGCCTCGTTTGAACTTAAAGAAAACACCAGCCCAATTTTTAGAAAAAAGCGAAACGTTCCGTTCGTTGGTTTGGAAAAGATTAATAAAGAATAAGACAGATCCTAAACAGACAGGAATACTATCAAAAATAGAACATATCGACTGAGCAGCCCCCACCGTATATGTAAAGAAAAAGAAGGTGAAATCAGCGTTTGATAAACTATTGCCAAGACAGGCAATTGTCCGAAACACTACACACATGTTAATAAAGAAATATAACTCGGGAGATCGAGTATATTTCAAGTGCTACAGGAATAACACTTCTTGCTGGGAATGTGGAGTAGTGGATAAACGCATTGGTGATTGTACATAAATGGTTCAAAGTCCACAAAATATGCATAAAAGGCACCTGAAACAAATAAAAATACCACAACAAGATGGTGACAGCAGTCGAAGAGAATGAAACCATGGAGATCATATACTAATCCTTTAATTTGGAACCGCCTCAATATACACTTGCACTCCGAAGATCAGTTAGAAAAAGAAAGTTTAATGAACCATTTATGTTAAATCCCAAGAGAAAAAGATATTGAAATCTGTGCGACTTCAAATCTTGGGAGGAGGGTGTTGTGGTGGCACATATTCATTGGCATATGTGGATAGTAATTTCACATAAATAGGAAGACTCAGTTTGTCTGAGGGGGTGTTCCCCAGAAGCCACCGAAGGCCGCCGAGAGCAGATATGTTTCTCCAGCAAAGACTTTCTTATTTGACACCATTATGTAAATATCCTGTAAATATACCTTTTCCTAATGCACTTCTTATTTGATCTACCTTTGTTTGTTTAGTCGTCATTTGTATTGCTTTCTACGTTATTGTTTCAGCCAACAAACTTAACACAAACGAACATATTTTAAAAGAAACGTTTATACATGCGATTAATACCAACTTAGCAATAATAATCACAATTGGTTATCTTAGTACGAAGAATTTAAAGAAATTCTCTAATATTATTTTAATTCCACAACAATGACAAGATAATGCAGCAAGATTAGACACTCACTTCATTGAAGGGAAGTGTTTAAGCTAATGGCTATACTAAATTATCTCATGATGAAAGCGTAGATCACTATTTTGAATCCGGATCACAACTGATTATCCAAGGTAACATGTAATATTTGCAATTATAGTGATGAAGCAAGAAATACCACCCGGTGTTGAAAAATCATTACTATATTTCATACTTTTTAAAGCAGGTCATAAACATGGGATGGGAATGTAGAGATGTCATATACTATCACAGTATATACTAATTTGACTGCTTGTAATATTCTGGTCTGGAGAGTAATTTTCACAACGTTTCCGTCGATATAACTTCCGACGTCATTTAAGTGTATATTGTCAAATTAGCAAAGATGCACATGATTCCGAACGGCATCTTTATTTTATTTGAAGACTTGTATACAACTGGATTTTACGCAAACTTCTGTGATGTAGTAAGTAGTGTACTCGAAAAATCAGTGGTAATAGCAACACCGTTTTGAAAGTTGAAGGTTCAATCTTAAGTGTGAGCGACTGGAAATACAATTGCGAATTACTTAGGACAGCTATCCACTTACGACCGACAGAACGAGAGCATTCAACCCCTATGGATTAAGTAAAGGATCCTGTTCGAAATTTCCTAAAGATTCCCGAGTTTAACATAAACTCGCAAAATAAATCTGAAAGTCAGAAATTTCATTGAGCGGAACGTTGTGAAAATGACACCGAAGATGAAAAAAGAAGCCAAATAATACAGTTAACTAACTTTCATTTAAAAATGCAACAACGTAAGGCAGTATAACTCCCATAATTTGAACATCCGCTTCGTTCAAATTTAGAGGATGCTGTTCAAGTTCGGGATAAAAAATGTGCTGCAGTTAACTTTAATTTTCTAAGAATTAAGAAATAGTAAATAAAATCCATTGCTTTATGATACTTCAAGTATATATTAAGTTGAGTTTACGATATATTGCAAGTAAGAATTGTTAAATATTATTACCAGGAACAAAAACATTGGAAATAAATTAAATATACTATTACTTGTTAGGAATTTATTACATAAGTTGTCATTTACAGAAATCATACATTTATGTAAAATACAGCTTTTTCTTAGTTATTCATTGAATGAGTCTCATTGCAGTTTCTATTTTCATCGATTGAGCTCTCGGGCGCTGTCATTGTATTCCGTAAGCGGTCACGTAAATCTACAATTTCTTGGTTCTGTAGCTTATTTATGATTAGTGCTCTTCGGAGACACATTGCTTTCAATAAACAGTTGTCACTAAAGTAAGGACTTTTTTTCTAGAAATATTATAACCGTCTCCATAGACTTTTCTGCATCATCCCATGATATTCATTCATCAGAGTGTTCCTGGGTATTTACATTGGGGTCAAGAGGATGGTTCGGGCACACTCAATTCGCATATCTACACGTGACCGGAGGCTTTAAAAGACAACATCCGCCATCTTGGCCCTCTTTTCTTACTTTTCTGTCTTTCAGCTTGCTGCCGAGACAGATTCTTGCCCGTTTCTGAGGTAGTTCCTCTCTATGTCTATCACAGTATATTATGTATTAACTTCGAATATGTTTTTAAAAATAGTTTAAAGACGAGCATTATGGAAGTTGGTCTTAGTAAAACTGTATTATTAAGATATGTCTGGCAATATGAAATGAACTCGTGATAGCAAATAAACAGAGCTGGTAAACGCTGAAGTCAGTGCGAGAACGAGCTGTACATATGGCTTTCACTGTTCCAAATATTTCCAGACTATGTATAAGACGGTGTTGTAAGCCCATGTGCCTATAGATATATTACCGAAAATAAAATATTAAGATGACACTTAATTAGTGAGCAATCTGTTTTTAAAGATTTAACTTATAACTGGGACTACAGGTAAATGCAGCAAATTCAAAGTAACGGTTGGTGAATGTATCATGAAATAATTAATAAAAAAAATGTTGAAATCGTTGATAACACTGTCAATAATAAAAAAAAAAATGCCTAAAATGTTTCAACTGTTATTTTTTTTACCGAATTTGAGGGTGCTGTTTCCCACAATGCTCTCACTTTTTCTACAAGGTTTAGATTTTCTGGTATGGTCTACATGTAGGAAGCTGGTATGAAAACAGGAAAATCGAAGAAAAATATTTTCATGAAAATTAAAGCACATATTCTCGAGATAACACCAAACTATTTACGATTAAAGCTTGAAGTTGTAAAAATGCTACGCAATAACAATGTCATCCATAAATTAATGTTTTACTGATCTCTTAGAATGGGGGCCCCGGCATCATCGCGTTTGATAAACTAGCTCGCATCAAAGGTGCGTGGCTTATACTTGTGCTTTAATTGATATTCTCAATCAGCAAGTTGCTCTACTTCACCCTGTATAAAAACTGACGCTAATCTTGATTGCGTTTACTAAGGCAGTCTTGACGACTAAAAATAAGATATCCTATTTATTCAAATGGTAATATGATAAATGATTTTTCTTTGGTGTTCATTGGAATATAGAAAACAATATTTGATTACCTCTTTCGAACAACAAGCAAGTCACATTTCTATGCTTATTAACGGTAACATATACAAAGAATGGTACGCTTTCGTTAAGTGATGTTGCTTATAGTAACATCACTAAGCTATATAACCCACCAAACTGGACGCATTTTGTCATGTAAGCCAACCACCGAGAAAGCTATATTGTAACCCATTTAAATGGTCAATTGAGGAAAGGAAATTAATATTCCTTACTTCTTAACTGACTCATTATTTGTGACGGCAAGGAGATTCAATTTAATATATAAATATGTGTTTATTAGAAATAAAGTGTTATCCTATATGAAAGGCCCCCTAGATTTCGGAAAACTTTGAATGAATTAAAACGAAATGAAGAGAAATGCATAGGAAATATACGCAGATACCACTACGCAGATATATTACTTTAGATCGTTTCCATGTTTTCATTAAGGTTGTTTATTCTTTCCCTATATACTAGAATACACATATATTTGATAAGTGTATATGCTTCTTTTAAGGGTTATGTTTTTTAGACTATATACCTGCAAACAGGAGCATAATAGCATATATTTATTTATATTTGTGGAATATTCCGTTCCTAGAGTTCTCCAGTTAGAGTAATTTCTTTTGGTTTCCTCATGTAGCGCTACTTTACGATAGTACTTCTTGTAGGTATATATGAACATTCTAATTCTAAGCGTACTAGACCCATAAATTATTTTAGCTAATCGTTTTCGGGTGTTTAATTATAAAGTATACAAAGTGTACTCACCTTTATCCAATAGGGAGTAAATTGTGTTTCTGTTCGTTTAGTTTAGTATTAAACAGTGACACTTGAGCTGGTGTTGATTGGTAATGATCTGATTGCTTCTTTCTTAATTTAGCAAAGTTATTTTTGTTAGCCTGTTCTTCAACGTTTTTCGGTGAATGCAGTTATTAATAAAAAGTGAGTCCGTTTATAGTAAGTAAATCATTAATTTGTGGTGTATCGAAGTTACTATGAAACCTTTCACCTCATATTTTGGTTCATGGAAACACTAAGTAATATGTTTGGATGGAGGGGTTATAAATTTTAGCGTTATTATTTTGGATGATCGCTATTTACTTTTAACAACTTGGTTAAAGCGTAGCTACCAACATGTTTGCAGCTTATAGCCGATTATAATTTTACACTGTATAATTTATCACGGTTCTTAAAACTTCTTTATCACGGTTCTTAAAACTTCTTTATCACGGTTCTTAAAACTTCTTTATCACGGTTCTTAAAACTTCTTTATCACGGTTCTTAAAACTTCTTTATCTCCACTAAATATAGGTAACAGAGTGAAGTTAATGAACTACATGTTTTAGCCCTTTCCACTGTTTAAGCATTTTGCATTCGACTTAAGTTATTCTGTTCGTCCTGATTTACTTTCAGTAGTGTACTTAGAGTCAGCTATCCGTAGTATACGCTTTATTATTCATTAACAGTATATGACAATAGAATATGTTTTAAATATCATTGAGGTGCTGACTATGTAGAATATTTCTATTTCTAGGTGTTCTACGGTGCATATTCTAGTCTGCTATGCAATTAATTTACAACGAGGAAACAAATCGATACAACCATTACACACACACACACGCACGCTCACACACACAGACATATATATATATGTATATATATATATATATATATATATGAGATCGAGGGCGTTAGTTTCGTTATAAATGCATTGATTTAATTTGAAATAATAAAATACGCATCTAGTACGCTTGAAAGCCAAATCACAGGAAAAAATACTTGCTTGAAATTTCGTATATATAAAATTTACTTAGTAAATATAATTCAGCTTTGATTTTATTCATTTTGATTTCTTTATTTATTTAGTTTTAAATTTCATTTAAATGAGTCGCTTTGTACCGTATTTAAAGTGCATAGCTTTTTAATTTTCATTCTATTATTAACTTTACTTTATCTCATGGTTGCTGCTGATATAAGTAAATTAAATTTCTGTAACGTTTCAATCGTATAGAAATTGCTACATGTGCATGTATATTATTTTATTATATATGTTATCGTTGTGAATTATAATTTTTACTATTATGCAGTTTTTTGTATTATTCAATGTTGACGAAATTTTCAATCTTCACAACATTATTTTCTAGATATTTTCGTAAAATAGATGATATTTTCTAAATATTAAAGATTGACAACACCCGTGTTGTCAAACGGAGAATCCATATTTGATTTGAGATTGTTTTTAATAAATAAATATCCCTGATTAAAAATAAAATCTACAAGTCTTTGTTCGCTTATTTCTGAGTTACTTAATTCAACAAAAGGATTCCAACAATGGTATAGTCGTCTTCTACGCTTACATATTTGTATACTAGTAAAGCGTTAAGTACACTGTCAATCTTCTTTTTTGTATATATGTAAGCATATATATATATATATATATATATATATATATGTATATATATATATATATATATATATATATATATATATATATATATATATATATAATGGAAATTACAATTGAATTTACCAAAATGATCCAAGATGGTAAAATTAAAGTAAATTATAAATATTAAATAATTAATATTTATAGAATTATCTCAGCCAGATATAAAATCTCGATTAAACCAAATAGGAAATAGAGCTTATAATATGAGCAAACAGTTAATGAAATATGTAAAAACCCTTTGAAATGAGTTAAAAACATATTTAATCTAAAAAGGAAACACTAGACAAATGGATAGTCCTTAATCCTCGGAGTTTCGAAGTAATACACTACTTATCATCAGAGGGTAGGAATTAGCAAAATGCCGGATCGGATTTTGCATGCGGAAGTATTTGATGAAATTACAAATAAGTCAAATATCTTACTTGAAAACAAAATAAGTTCAGCAGAGGGAATATGGTAAGGAAAAAGGTGATTACACATTAATGGATAGTCTGGTGGAAGATAAAAAATCCAGTGACGGTAAAATCCAAATGTAAAACTTCAAGAAAGTTACAAGAATTTCCATTTGTACAAGTAAAATCCAAGGAAATCCCGTAATTGGAAGAAAATGGTCCATAATAACCCAAAGGCAGAAATCCATGGAATAATTCACAAGAATGTGTAAAGGAAAAAATAATATTAATAAAAGAAAAATAAGATGTGTTTTCACCCTACTTCCGAGACATAACTATGAATGAAAAAAAATCTGGGAAGAGAAAGGAGATAAAAAATAATAAAGTTAAATATAAAATATAAAATAAAGGGAAACAAAAGTCAAACTGACCCAGACAGGAAATGTTAAAGGCGCGAAAATATATATATAGGGCAAAATAATATAGGTCAACTGAAATGTACAGGTTATCACTTAAGAAAATGTAAGCAAGAGTTGTTAAACGACATTAAAAGGAAAATAAAAATAAATAAATTAATCTATAATAAATAAATAGAAAATAAATAAATAAATAAAAAAAATGAAATATAATAAAAAGTAATATAAAATATAATATATAATATAAAATAAAGTAAAATAAGAATAAAAATAAAAAGAAAAATTATTAAAGGGGAGAATATGGCCGGTATCTGCAATTTCAGGGGAAAAAAGTAAGTAAATTAATATAGTAAAATTTAAGTAAATATACATACAAGATATGAAAGTGTGGGTAGATTGATATATTAGATAGATGGGAAAGTTTAAAGAATAAAACAGAAAATGCAGATAAAATACCGGCCATGCAAAGAAGAGGTAAAGAATTAAAATAAAGGATTATTAAATTATAAAGTATTAAGAAGTATGTCGAAACACGATAAAGTAAAAGACAAATATTTTATATCTATATAAAGAGTAAAAGTAATAACTATGTAATTTCAAAATTGCCATAATTAAATTTGGACTTATATTTACAGAAAGAGATCAGTTCATTTTGAAAATTTATTATATTGTTACTTAGAGGGGAAGTAATTATAGTTATAGCTTCGGTTGTGCAAAGGCGACATGCCTGGAGTATAAGATTTAACTGTATTTTTAATAGTTCATTTGATTGAGAAGGGAGTATTGTTAGAGTTAGATTTTTTCATTAAAGTGGTTACAGAAGTTCCTTGGTTATTATTAGAATTATGGTTGTTAAAAGAAGAAATGTGGTTTGATATTCTTTTCTTAATTAATGTTGAAGTTGCGCCGATATATGTATGTACTTTATTAAAAGCTCGAGGTCTGGTATTACTATTGATTTGCTTATTTGGATTAGTTAAATAGTTTGCATTTTGTTCATAGTGTTCAACAAATGGTGGGGCAATGTCTGTATAAGGACTATTTTGGAGGGGATAATGAGTGTTGTTAGTGTTAGGATGGTTGTTAGGAGAAATATTATTATTCTCATTATTATTATTATTATCATCATTATTACTAGTTGTATGATTGTAGAGGGAAGGGCTGCTCGAGTGGTGTATTGGATTAGTAACTATCCGATGGAGGATGGGAAGAAGAATGACTTGAAGACGAAATATTAGTGTCTGTTATGGGAGGATTGCGTGGGAGCTCAGTAATAGTGCAAGAATATATAACATCTTTATGGATACAATTATTATTGAGTGGGCAAAGGTGTTTGTTATTACAATTACAGTTAGTTTTGGGTTTAATTGGGAAAGGGATTTTTTGGGCTGATTTAATGTTTTTTTTTATTAGATGTTAAGATTCTTTGTGATAAATTAGACATTGTTGAATAAGAAATCCTGATTGACTTTTTATTGAAAATAGAACTATATCTGTGTGGATATTTGAAAGAGTTTTGTACAATGTTGAAGAATTCCTTAGGTATATTAGTTTTGACATTTAGACTAAATGGAGGATTAAACCAAATAGTTTTCTTTCTCCTTATGCGACTAGGTGGGTTAGAGGCATTGCGATTAGTATTTTGGTTCGGATTATAAATGTAGACTGGTTCATTGTTATTGATAGCGGCAGATCTTGTTATTTGAACTGGTTTCTTACGAGTCATATTGTGTGTGATTACAGATTTAAGGCGGTCTCCAGGAGGAGCATAATTGTTGTATTTAATATTTTCTTTGTGTCCTGATTTCCATAAAGCATTATTGAAGAAAGTAGCAGTTTGATTAAACGTTTTTTTATTAGCAGAAAGAGCAGAAATTCTTCTAGAGACAGATGGTACTATAGATTTTATAATTGAGTTGGGGTGGTTAGAAGATTTATGGACGATAAAAAGCGTAAGATTAGGTTTATGATAGATCTATGAGTTCCGGTGTTAAGATTAAGTGTAACATCTAGAAAATTTCTAGTCCAAAGCTTATTGTTAAATTGTATAAGGGACTTTCTCGCTAGGAGAATTAATTTTATTTCTAAATTAGTTAAGTCACAATTTCTTTTAGCAAAGATAAGATCCTTATTTAAAAGGGTCGGAGAAATTGATTGATAATAATTTTGGATGGCAAATGTTATGAAGTTAAGGAGGTGTTTATTTTAAAGGATACAAATCAATTAATTACGGAATCTGAATTCAGCCAAAGAGGGAAACTTACTTTTTCTTTAATAGAAGGGATGATTCTATCTAAGATATCTTTGCTTACAGCTCCCAAGTCAGAATTAGATGAGCAGATCAATCTGATGGAGGGGTTGTCATAGAAATTAGGTTTATGATCTTTGAGGGTGAATCTGGGAGTACCCGGAGAAATTATTTCAGTAAAGTTATGAATGTTCATAGAAGTCAGTAAAAGTTTAGCTTCAGAATTAATGGAATGTAAAGTCTTAGGAGGGACTATTTTATAAGTTTTATTAAGTTCTTTATACAAAAGTTTTTTATATGTAGGATAGTCAAATTTATAATAATTTTTTGTCTTATCAGCACGGATGAATATATGTTTATTCTTTTAAACTTTTCGACAAAATTATTTATTTTTCGAGTAACCGGATTATAAAGGTGTTTTTGTTTCATAAATAAAATTTCTTTGACTAAATTAACCATAACTTAAATAATGTTTATTTTTATTTTTATTCTTATTTTACTTTATTTTATACTAGCGGGGGTACCCGGCGTTGCCCGAGTGTTTGTTTCCGGGACGTGGGGGAGTTTTAAAAAATGTTATGGTAGGTAAGTAGGAAGGATCAAACCCGGAGTCATGAGTAAAAGTAGGAAAATAAAGTGTGAAAAAAAAACAACATCTGCAACGTTAACAGTTCGGCCACCAAGAAAAGTCCATTCCATTTGTTTAGGAAAAAAAAAACCGACTACGGTAGGTCGGCGCGAACGTGAAAATATAATGTGAATTGTCCAGTACGCTAACCCCTACGCCACAGAGCACTGCAGCTTAGTTTAGTGATTTTAAATAACTTCACATGAAAGAACTACGAAGCCAAACCGGTGTTCTCTTCTCAACTGTTCCTTGTGAACGATCCCCAAACGGTGTTAAGTGGTGGCAGGGGGAGGAGGAATTTATTAGAGAGAAAATATTTTACCACTTCCATTGATCTTAACCGATTTTGGTCGTGACTTCTCAGCAGAAAAAGTATAGAAATCTAAGATTATCGAGGAATTTTAGAAATAATAAGCCTATAACACACCTCAGATATTGTTCTGCAGTTTGTGCATATTATATTTGCATGAAATATCTTGATTTTTAATCCTATTAAGGTCCAAATCCGACGGGAAAAAATGAGTTCATTTTATTTATATAGAAGAAAGAATAGAAGATAGAAGATAGAAGAAGATAGATAGAAGATAGATAGAAGAGAAGAGAAGATTATATATTATATTTTATATTTTACTTTTTATTCTATTTCATTTATTTATTTATTTTTATTGTCCATTTAATGTCGTTTAACAACTCTTGTTGACATTTTCTTAAGTGATGACCTGTACATTTCAGTTGACCTATATTATTTTGCCCTATATATATATTTTCGCGCCTATAACATTTCCTGTCTGGGTCAGTTTGACTTTTGTTTCCCTTTATTTTATATTTTATATTTAACTTTATTATTTTTTATCTCCTTTCTCTTCCCAGATTTTTTTTATTCATAGTTATGTCTCGGAAGTAGAGTGAAAACACATCTTATTTTTCTTTTATTAATATTATTTTTCCTTGTACACATTCTTGTGAATTATTCCATGGATTTCTGCCTTTGAATTATTATGGACCATTTTCTTCCAATTACGGGATTTCCTTGGATTTTACTTGTACAAATGGAAATTCTTGTATCTTTCTTGAAGTTTTACATTTGGATTTTACCGTCACTGGATTTTTTATCTTCCACCAGACTATCCATTAATGTGTAATCACCTTTTTCTTTACCATATTCCCTGTGCTGAACTTATTTTGAAGTCTTGGTTTTGCTTCCACAGTATATATATATATATATATATATATATATATATATATATATATATATATATATATGTATATATATATATATATATATATATATATATATATGCTCGTCTCGTATATAAAAATCGGCTAAATACTTGCGCCTACATCAATATTTTGTTAACTTTTCTTCAAATAAATCAGGCAGAAATACATTGAGCATCTCTCTATTCACTGGACCGACCTCTATATTAACGAAGCTTCCGACGTTAATAACTGACTGGTAATATCTCGCGATAATTCATTATCCATAAACCATACAGTAAACGTTCTATGATTTATAACCGTTTTCAGTTTTGAAGAATGCAGTGAAGTGCGAATCTGCAATCGCTTTAACATATTTAAGATGATTATCTTTTTGTCTAAATTTGATTAGATATTTTATAGCTTATGACAATCGTTCTTAATAAATTAAGCTCTAAACAGATTAATACCCAACTTAGAAATAATCGAATTATGTAGATTCATCTCTTATTTTATTGAAGATATCTTGTACGTGTTGAATTGTTTGATATGAACCACTAGGTATGTGGTTAAATTACAATGCAATTACAGCTACAGTTCTTACATGTGACTCAGAATAAGTATTTTTGTTGATATTTAAACGTTGATTGAGTTTTAACGGCGAACGAATGGCGTTAATCTCCAGCAAGAAATGTATAATTCCGTGTTAAAAAACATGATTTATAAATGCGTACAAAAATTCAAGTCGAAATTCAATTCTAAATGAATAAAACTTTTATATTTCTGTGAAAATAATTTTGTTATTTTTGTGACAATCATTAAAGTAAAAATTTTATACGCAGAATATACATGTGCATAATTCATTAAACTAAAATAGGCAAAATTATCCTCTAAATGCAATTTGCTTTTAAGAATGGCTTCACTCAAGAAAAAATAAGATGGCCCATTGATTTTCATCAGACTAGCTGTAATAATTCGTTTAATTAATTTACTTATTATAATGAAAAAAGGAAATGCAGATTCATTTCGAATATATTTAATGTATACGTGTAAGAAGTGATTTATTTTTCTCTAAAATTTTTCCTGTATAAATTTGAACACATATTTTATTAATTATGCGAATATGTCTATTTTCTGGTATTTTTAAGCGTGTATCATTTTATTGAAGGTCTCCCAGAATGGCTAGAAAGAATCGATTGACAGCTTGTGAAAAGGAAGGTGTTGTTGCAGGATTTGCAGAAGGTTTATTCCGCGTAGATCTAGCCAAGGAGCTTGGAAGAAGTCAAAGAACATTGTCCTCATTCATTGAACCTCAAAACATCAAAGCAAAGAGGGACTAAAACACAAGAAAGTCAGTTTTTGCTCGTGATGTTAGAACAATTCGCCGTCAACTAATCAAGTAACCGAGCAGAAACAGTGCTGCTATATTTGACAAGGTTGGAATAACTTCCTTGTCCTAAAACGACAAGCTTCGATGTCTTAAACGGAATTGCAAGAAGCATTAAGTAAATTGCAAGACCTGTTTTAAACCAAACTCATGAGGAAAACTATTTGGCTTGGGCTTAGAAATACATGAAAACCAGCTTTGAAAATGTTCTTTTCACCAATGAGGCCAGAGCAAACCTTGATGAACCAAATAGGTGGGCTACAGTTTGGAGTCCCCTTGGATTCCCTACCCCTCGTCGATTCAATCGTAAACATCGTGATGTAGGTGTCAGGTTTAGGTTGGAATAACCAGCGATAAACCTATTGGAAGATTTCGAATGTCAGAAAAAGATAAGCTGACAAATCAATGTCATATTTTATTTTTAAATGAGCATTTGTCTTCATTGCTTGGTTACTTTCTATTGGTGCGTTACTGCAAATTGATTTTTATGCACGACAATGCGCCGTCCACCTTAGCCAAGACTACGACATCCTACCTCGTCATTAGACATAAGTGGAGGAAATTTAATGACGTGGATACCCTCTTCTCCAGATATAAACCCAAATAAGCAGCGTTGGTCAATAATAAAGATGAAAGTTTATGCAGGCAGTGTTAAATTTTCGTTAAGAAATGAACATTGAATGAAGATTTGAAAGTTTCCTATCGCATCACATTATATAAAAAAAACATTAATTGACGACCTCAGTTGACTAGAGGCTATTAAACGTGATTTTGAATCATAGGTTGATAAATTAACACTTCCTAAAATAAAAGAATGTGAAATTCTTTCTTGTTTTTGGTTAATATTGTTACTGGATATGTGCTTTATTTCACATAAGTAGAAATATGAAGTTAGAATATTGGTTTATTGCCAAAAATATATATTTGTAGACACTTGCATTAAAGTGATACCCACTTAAAACAACGATAAAATATGAAAAATAGCCTACATTTTAAGATATTTGTCCAAATTCCACAAAAAAAAAATAGAGGAAATAAAGCATATTTTTATGTTCTTCCAGTATAGCAAATTTCATGTCTCTACGTTTCATAACAATTTTCAAATTAAATACATATTGATCTGCAATAAAGCGATACACAAGGTTTATATCATATAACTTAACCACAGATTTAGTAGATTAAGTTTATTAACTAATATACGTGGTACAACGCTGATCGTACGATCGTTTTGCCATTAATATCTTTTAACAAATAAAAGGAAAAAAAATAACAATTATTTCTCAGTTTTACGAAATCTAAAACGAGCAGAAAAGAAGGGATGCTGGACAATTTGAATGTGCAAAATTAATTAAAGTAAATATTAAATGAATACACAGGTACAGATGACATATGCATCTAGAGATAAGACAATATGATTTTCTATAAAAGGGTGTAATTATAAGAGAGAGTGATATATATATCTATATATATATATACACAATTATTTATTTACTATAATAATTAAAACCTACAGACACTAGTGTTTCATCCTTTTTGGAATCTTCAGTGCAGGGCGTCCCGATTAATACTAGTCGAACGACTCGAAACCCGCAACACGAGACATCTTTGCTTCGAGTGGCGGAGACCTAATCAATTAGGCTACCATTAAATGCGTAAAATAACGTTGAATTTAAAGATTTTAATTTTAAATGTTCATTTACGTCAGCCAGATAGTGATCTAATCGTTAAACGATGATCTATGCATAAAAAGCTAAATTGACCGACTTTAATTCAACTGAAAGTGCTCAACGATAATAAACGAATTTCTTAAAGGGACTGTCATAAATGCATTCATGAAGTTGTATATATATATATATATATATATATATATATATATATATATATATATATATATATATATATATATAACTTCATGAATGCATTTTAATTTTACTTAATCCAGGTTAGTATATTTAAAAGAAAATCAAATATGACTGCGTGTAAGACATTTGGACACTTACATTCTCCAAATATACTCCATATAAATTTTGTAAATTTAGCACTGATATACATTTAATATTACAAGTAATGTTATTACTGCCTGTGCCTTTTATCCTAACATGAGTTGTACTCGATTTACAAGGCTGTTTGTTTATAATGTACGGTGTACGTAATCAGTAGACGTTGACTACTACTACTATTACTACTACTACTAATACTATTACTACTAATACTACTACTACTACTAATAATAAATACGACAACTACTATGCACTTATAAAAAGAGAACTTAAATCTAAAAAGAAAAAAAATATCTAAGTTGGAGAAAGTTGTGCTTAACAGGTGCCTGCTGTGTAAGAGGAGAAAGTCGTGATTGAAGGCAAATAATAAACTCTGACAGCTTGCATCTTGAGCAACGACGAGAATGACAGTAATCCGGATTTCTAATTTAAGCTTGTTATTGTCCGTTGACTCTTATGGATTTTTCTTCGAACACTTGGTCTTTGCTGACACAGCAATGTGTAATACTTGTTTTATCTGGTCCTTTCAAAGAGCTATGAATAGCGATAAAGTAAAAAGACAATATATACTGCAACGTTACATTGATCACTATCTTACAATTAACAACGATTCAATCGAAATAGAAAATAGATAATCGGCAATTAAATCATAAGTAGTTGATTCAATAGTATTTAGTATCGTTGGGTTTTGTTACCTATTTAGACAATTATTATCATCTTGAGTGTTATCTATACAACGTTTCAGCCGACGTAACTAGCGACTTTATTCAAGTATTTTGGTTAGACAGTAGACTATTCCTCTCGAATTCGATGAATTCTCGTATGGAACAATTGTTTTCATCCTCACCAATATATTTTCAATTTTGTGAGCCATGAACGGGTAAAAGATACACGCAATACATTATATAACACACACTGAAAGCCACAGAAAACTATCACAAAGAGCTAATGATTAAAGATATAATGATTACAAATATTAATTTTACTTTATATGTGTATATAACCGCCACAGCCTAAATAGTATATATCGTGTGATGGTATTAAGTATTACTTGTTTTCTTAGCTGCGGTATACGGATGTGATTTTTAAAATTAATTTATAATTTACATTACTCCTAAATATAAAAATGTTAATTTGTTTCGATATGAAATATAAAGTATGGTGATAGAATTTAATCTCATAATAGAATTATCATAGGAAATGCTTGATTACGGTATGCTCGTGCATGCCTACCATTCGTTATATTTTATTTTGTCATCTTTATCAAACTGAATTGAAAGAACTAGAAGTGAATGACTGGTAAATTTTCATCAGAGTTACCAGCACGGAAAAGCAATTAACTATGTAGTCTGCTAACTAAATTACTTATTTCCTAAGTTCAAATGATTAACTACATACGAAATACGCGCATTGACACAAGAATTTTCCTTAAATTACTGATATTAAGCAACGGTCAGTTTAGTTAGATTATCATTTCGGAATACCAGATGGTGTATATGCAAGGACAGTGATGCCTTCCTGAATAAATTGTTAAATAAACATCCTTAAGATAACTCATATTCGGAGGGGTGCACATGTGAGCTGCGATCGCTGATGAATTCATTGTTCCTTAGAACATTGTACATCAGCAGAACTCGACTTAATTCCCGCAGGAATATAAATCACACTAGAAGAGGACAGTAGAGGATTGACATGAAATTTATTGACCTATAATTTGTGTTCAATATACTATTTAAGATGACATATGTTATTTTTTATAGATTAAATAACTCCAAAAATGCGTTTGAATTCTTCCCACAATTATAAAATCGAAATGCACGCAATGAATTACTCACGAGAGGAGATATATCATTCGACTATAAAACCTAACATTACGAGTTTGCGACGTTAGCGCACCCCTACCTTTATTAACTTGGATGATTATTAGACTTGAAATTGAAGTTATTCAGTAATGTTTGTATACTAAAAACAAAGCAGGAATTCAATAAGCACAAATCTTTCATAGAACTTCCGATCACTGACACGCAATCATATGGAACTGATTTTTGCTGACTGCAAGAGTGTCGTATTCGCGGTAAATATTTACATATATTTTTGATTGATTATTTTAATTAATCCAAACCAAAAACATTTCATCTATCGTTTCAAGTCTTCTCATATTATTTTGCTTAATCAAATTAGTAATTTTATAATTCTTACCTTGAGTGACATTAACTCATTTGTATAAAAAACATATATTGGAAGCTATATCGTAGTTGATAACGAAATAAATTTACTTTCCATGAGTACAAACACAATGAGTAATTAATAGGTCGGCTATATATCCGTATAAAAAAAATCATGAACGAATTTGTTATTGAAAACGACGTAAATTGAAATAAAAAAGAGTACGTTGTAATTATGGAGAAAATTGCCATAAACGAGGACTAAATGTAAGGAACAAAGTTTGTTTCTGATTGTTTGAGAAACGCTTATTTCCTGACGACAAGCCTGGCACTGATCCGGATTTGCTCTTGGAAACCCTTCTAATCTCTTTAACGTTACGGACTTTTTAATGGAAATTTACCGAAGGTATCCTATACTTCTAATAGGCCACCATTCGACCATGTATGGTATTGTTGTCATATTTGGGCTGGTGCATCTACCACTAGTATCTCGCTCCTAGACAAGGTTCTAAAGAGAGTCGCCACTCTGATAGGTTCTGAACTGTCATCTAAATTTCAGCCTCTGTCCCATCGACGAAATGTTACATCCCTCTGCCTTTTTCTACAAGTACTGTAACAAACTGCCTTTTCTACAAGTACTGACGAACTGCAAGCACTTGTGCCTCCTCGACGTAAATACCCCCGCTAAACCCGAGAAGCAGCTAATTCCCACCCCTTCACAGTAGAGATTCCTAGATGTAAGAGAACCTTCTAGTCCAGCAATTTCTTCCCCAGGACAGCTAAACGTTGGAATTCCCTGCCGGGTCCCTGCATCCTTAAGTGTACTGACATGCAGAAGTTCAAGTGAAACGTGAACCGAAATCTTGCTGCCCAACTCCCTACACAGTACCCCTGATGCGCATGTCCCTGATAGTAGTCCCCTACAACAAAGTGGCAATATACCTTGTTTGGGGTGAAAATGTAATATTAAAAAAAAAAAATATTGATATAAATGTCACTTTCATCAATGCACTGACAGAGAATTCAGGAGTGAACCATACATTAGGACAGTAAACACACGGTAGTTTAAATATGAAATTGACATAACTTTCAGTGTCGATAGATCACAGCAAACAGCTTATAACTGTTGTTTTTTTTTTCTGGTAGATAAATAATCAACTCATGACTTTCAAGGCAACTAAACAATCTTTTTTGAGACACAGCGTATTGTGTTCACAAATAGTCACTAAAATAATACCAGTACATTACATAATCACTCCAATGCAATACAACTTTTTAAGAATACAAATAATATAAAATAATGAAACATTTAAAAATAAAAAGCATATGGATGATCCATTTATGTATGTGGCGTCCACTATAATAGTTTGTTATGCACTGACCTTATATGATTGCGTTTATTGTGCAGCTTTAACCCATTCTACGAAATTATAAATGTAGTTTAATTAAATTATTTGAAATATTTCTTTCTTATAACATGTTGAATTAATTTTGTGCGTGTTCGTGCTTAAAATTAAGTTCGAGATTATGTAGTACCGGAAATATTTCTTAAAATGCCTGAATTGTATAAACGTTTTATTCTATTCTGGGACAGGTTATGTATTATTCTCAGCATAAAAGATTGGGTGACATTTTAGATTTTAAACCAATGGTTACACATACAAACGATATCTTTTAGATTTTAAAAGAATCTTTACCAATGAATTGTTTGGTCACCGAGAGACCTATTTACGTTTTAATTTTTAAGCAACATAGAAATACTACGTCATAATGGTTCAACAACTAAATAACCTTTGATGATCTTGTTGAAAAAAATTGGTGCCCCTTCCCCTCACCCACCTTTTATGCTGATGGGGAGACGATACCTGGAAATATTTTAATTATTTCTCGATGCCTTTATTTTATATGTTAATATCGAATAAATAAAAGGATATCGTTTCCGAAACAGTCGTACATAAGGACATTGGATTTTGTTAGGTTTCTCCTATGTAAACTTAATAATTTCCAAATTATAAACCCCTCAACTCTCTCTCAATCTCTCTCTTTCTGTCTCTCTCTATATAAATATATATATATATATATATATATGTGTGTATACATATGTATATATATGCATACATACACATACACACACACGCAGATATATATATATTTATTATATATATATATTATATATTATATATATATATATATATATATATATATATATATATATATATATATATATAACACTAGTGTACAACTTTTGTCCAATACGATGAAATGTAACCATTTTTTTGCCAGTGTTCATAGATATAGTCGAATAAAATTGTATAATGACGGTAGTTAATGTTCAATATAGAATGCATATTTAAATATTTAAGGGCGAATAAAACCTATTTTAAAAAGAACAGTTCTTTTTAAACGGTGTGTGGTTTCTGTTTCCTCTTGTAATCGTTTAATATTTTCTCTTTATTTGATTACTGACAGGATATTTAGTAAAAATAAACAAGTAATTTCTGAGGATCTAAACAAACAAAAATAACAAGAAAAACGATGGGTTGCTTAATTTATAATATTGATTAAATTTTCCAATATAAACTAATAAGACTTAGAGGGTAAAAATGTGAAATAATAAAGCTGATTTGTATATGAATGCATATTAGCGAATGGAAATCATTTAATATTCCATTAAGAAAGAGCAGCTGTCTGCTAAATTCATGTTCACTTAAACCAAATAAAGATATGATAAACAGTATTTGTGGTCTACTACGCGTGGTTCACTAAAACATAGATTATATTATTGTATTATGATATCAACGATCAATAAATATGGGAAGATGTCAGAAAGCAGGATAACTAAGAAAAGTATACACAAGGAAAATATTTAGGAGCACAGAATGTGAGTAGAGTTGAACACAAAAATGCTATAAGATCGGTTTCACAACAATATTTCCTCAAAGATCATTCACATTTATTACCCCCCCCCCTTAAATTTCATTTACACTCTCTAGTTGAATTTCAACTTTCCACATAATGGCATGGACTCTTAAAAACTGTCAAAACAATTACATTCTTGCTGGAATGATATACATATACTTATTCTATACTCACAAATAAACATCCTATTTTTAGTACATTCTTCATCATATTTACTTTTAGAAACTATGTCTCATCCCCGCTGTAAAGAATTCTTTTTAACGTGTTCTCGTGAGTTTGCATGACATGTCTATTTATACCTTTCTTGGTTTTCTGTTATTTTTCTTGTCTTCACTCTGAATGTATTTTATACTCCTGTAATAGACCAAACCGGAGATGTTCCAGTGGTCCATTAGACAATCTATAAACGTAACTGCTCACTGAAAGGTGAGAAGCGAGAAACGTCTGCTCCGGAAACGATATCTTCCTATTAAAAACTGCTCGGCAGCGAATCACCTTGGTAACATTTGACCTGCGTTGATTCTGTTTTGTTAAAGTGAGTTGAGTAAGTTGAGTAAGTTTATATAAGAAGCGACTTGTAGGAAAATTACTGAATACATCTTAGGTAAGAAAAAATAAGACGAAAAAAAAAGCGAACACAGCAGAAAGCGTAAATAATGTATGAGTATTTTATTAAACTTGATCTTGATTATTGTCTTTTCTCATGCTTAACTGTTCCCTCTGTTTGATTATAAGAAAACATTTTATGCCGAATTTTTATGCCGAATTTTCATTAAGTCTACACTCTCCTCCGATGAGTTATATATATATATATATATATATATATATATATATATATATATATATATATATATATATATATATAATTAAAAAATATATATATATATGCATATAATTTCCAAAAAAAAAAAAATCCGATCTTCAAGGCGAATACGCTAACGAGATCGGATGTTTTTAGAAATTGCCCATTTTTTTTTTATTTTGGACGTAAACAAATAATATTTTTACTTATTTATTTATTTATTACTTTTTATAACAGGGATCTATGTACATGCATGTTTCGTTGAAAAAATCAGCAAAAAAAAAACTACGTAAATATATAAACGATAAAAACTAAACAGTAAATCTTCTATGGCATCATAGCGTAATGGATAAGACGCTGGACTGAAATACATAAGGTCCAGGGTTCGAGTCCTAATAACAGTCAAGTTACGCTGGATAGGGGTAGGTCCCGAAACAGGCATGCACGTAGATTACTGTTTAAAATTAATATATATATATATATATATATATATATATATATATATATTAGGTGGATTTTTCTGTTTTCTTTAACATATCAAAAAGAAATAAACACGGCCGAAAAATCCACAATTTTTCCCGATTTTGCTTACATATTGATATAAAAACCAAACAATTTCAGTATTTAAATAAGGAAATCTTACTTTATTTGATAATAATATAAAAAAAAACATTACGACAAAAGTTCAAATTGAAATTGAATCCCGATCCCACCCCACTCAATCTTTTCGACTTTGAAATTCTATAATTCAAACATTAATAGTTGAATATATTCACAAATCTGTTTTCCTGATGTGATTGACAATACAACAAGCAAGCAAATATAGAAACACCAAATAATTGTTTAATAATATTTGATAAATGGAATCAAATAGTTTCATATAAGAACCGTTGATGAAAACACTGGTCTCAATGGTTGGCAGAAAACTTTTACAAGTATCTGCTGGTGCCGTGATTCAACGCAATACACAGCCTGAGAAACCTTTGTTACTAACTTAACTGCCGGTTCCACACTTGAGAAATGAGAGGGGAAATCCGGAAAGTCAAGCTTTTTACCAGTTAATAATGAATTCTTTAATACATTGTCAGAAAATTCTAGTGTCAGTGGCGGCTCACAGACTCCATTTTCTGAAAACTCAATTAAATTGTCCGGTGTTGAGCTTTTTCGTTGATCACTGGAATATTTAAAAGTCTTTTTTGGTTGGATTCCCCCCTTCTGAACAATAATTTGCGTTGAAATTAAATGCAATCTGTACTGCATTAATAAGATTTGGTGAAATTAGATGTAATCTTTAAAATGTTTCAATAAATTGACATGTAATTCAACCTGTTTTGTATGAAGAAATATGAATTTACGTAATTGTCAAAATACATTGTATATCCTCTTCTCTCATCAGATTTCAGCATTTAAAATAAAACATTCTAAGAAAGTAATTCAAAGCCATTATACTGAAAATTTTTAGTGTAATATTTTGAACTTCAATTGATTACTATCGTATCCTGTCAATTATATTTTAAATATACATTGGTTGGTGATAGAACTTGTTACGTTTTTTTAGTGAACCAATAAATAGTATATACATTTACAATAAAATTTATCAAACTATGTAGTTTAGTCAAAAGATCCTGTGGATAGGTCCCACGAGTCCATAGGCACATGAGCCTAATGGCCAAAGTTAACTATCTTGCCTGGTTTAATTTTACATTTATCCATATAGATATTCTTTATATTTATATTAGGAATAAAAAGGTCATAGCCCTCAGATCCAAGAGGAAGGTCTCTGCCAAAGTGGCTTAAAGACTCGAGGAATCATCACCACGACTAATTCAAGAGCATATCTTGGAATTGTTGTTAGGTTATAAGGCACTTGGAGGGGACTATCTGGTTATTTGTAATCTTGTGTTCCATCACTTCGATGAGATGAGATATAGGAAAAATGAGATATAAAAATGAGATATGAGAAAAATGAGATGAGATATAGGAAAAAATTATCTTAAATATGTGATGTTGGCACTATTGGTGATGTTCTTGTCGGGATAATTTTCTCCTTTCCTTTACATTTTTTATTGCAATTTTATCTCCTGGACCAAGTTGGAATGTGCCCTTAGGCCTTATTTTCGCTCTCTGGTCTTTCAAATATTCCCGGTCTTCTATAGGAACCTAGAATATTAGATTAAACAGAAGTTTACTAATATCAAAAATACAGTTAAACAGATTATTAAATTAAAAATTATTTTACATATAAAATAAAATAGGAAAATGGATTTGAATATTTAATTTTACTGTGGGAATTCATTTTCTAAAAATTACATAATTTAGATATTAAGTTGTCTATTCCACTATAAATTCCAAGATAAAATTAGAAAAACAAGTGCAGATGCTGTGCTTAGTCTGGCAATTTT